>NW_025999983.1:6065068-6142045 GCF_001458135.2 Marmota marmota marmota
TTTTTTTTTTTTTTTTTTTTTTTTTTTTTTTTTTTTTAAGAAGTGTCTGTTTACTTTGTTTGCCCATGTATTAATTGGGAATAGCCAGTTTCTTTATGTGGACTGCAGTGTTCTGTCTTTTCTATGGAACTAACCATATTGAGACTAGCAGTTCAGTGATCAGAAGGAAAAGTCCATAAAATGTTTCTACTCTAAAAAATCACAGGGAATAAATTCAAGTTAGAACAGAATGTACACATTCATTAGAACCACATACATTTTTTATTTTGCTTTTATAAAATGTGCTGATATTTTCAAGTTTATTTGCCAGAATGAGAAGAAACTCAGTTTCTGGTCCATCTAGTATATGTGTCTTATCACCAACTAAGCTATGAAATTATATGCTCTTTGAAAGTTTAAAAGAACTTCAGGGAAGTATTCAATTATTCACATATTTATATGAGAAATTAAGTTTATGTTAAGAAATAGCCTGGGTACTTAGTAGCTAAACTCACATGGAATCGTCACTTCTCAAGCTCTCATTTGTTGGGAGGTCTTTCTCACTGGAGAGTGGGTGTGGTTTGGATGTACACAAAACTGAACCCCGGAGCCCTCTTGGGCCCTGATACCTTGGCTTTTGTGAGATCTCTTCCTCTTGAATGTGGGCAGAAGCTTTAATCCAGAGAGTATAGCCAAAGTGGTGGGAGGCCATTCACTCCCTCCATGACATTGTCTAAGACTTCCCTTGACCACGCGATAGGCTGCAGCACAGGAGATGGGAGCAGATAGTGTCCTTGCGTGTGTGGTAGAAGTCAGCTCTGCCAAGCTGAGGGTGCTCACCTGGCAGGAACTGTATGAGGCCTCCAGCCACCTGGCACCCACGAGCTGAGGCCCTTGGGGTTACAGCCATAAGGAAATCAATCCTACCAGCACTGTTTTGTTGATCCATTCATGTTTGGATAGATATTTTGGTGGTCTCCAGCTTGCGACCATTATGAAGAGAACTCTTATGAATGTCTGCATGATTCTCTGCATGGACCTGTTTTAATGTGAGTAGACACTTGGAATAGGATGGCTAAGTCTTCTCTTACACTTACCTTTTGAACAATGTCTAACAGGTGTCTGAAGCAACTGTACCAGTTTACATTTGCACCAGCCGTGTGTGTGGGGTCGGTGCTGCAGGTGCTCTGTATGTGGCCAGTGCCTGGCAGGGGAGTTTTAGCTTTCTTACCCATTTGAGTGAGTGTACTTGGTTCACTTGCAACACTAGCTTTTGTAGCTACTCCATGAGATCTACATGAAAAAGGCTTCTTCTCCTTTTTTCAAAACTATACTCAGACTGTTTAAAAGCTGTTCAATAGAGACTTGGAGAGTAGAGGAACATTTTGGTTCAATGGATTTTTTCTTTATTATTTTCCCTGCTTACTATTTAATGCTTGCCTTTGTTGAGCCTTTGCGAGAATCAAAGTGCTGTGCTCAGCTTCGTATAAAGCCTAGGAACTTTAAATCGACTGGAAGAAGATGAAGGTGCAGGACAGCATCTACCGTGTGACAGGTGGAGACAACTGCTTTAACAGTTACCTGCCGCATAGTCAGGAAGGTGCTATAAACTCTGGGAGCGGCTGGGTAACAGGGAAGTTGACAAACAGGAAGAATTAACAAGCACCCATTGGGTTCTGTCACTGCCCTTGGAAATGGACTCATGCAGCTATTAACTAAGCTAAAAATAACCCAACTTAGTTATATTCGAGAAACAAGAAATAATACAAGCAGCAGTTGCCCTTTTCTCTTCACAATGTGCTGGGCACCGCATGTGGGGACCAAAGTCAGGTGTTGCATCAAGTCCTCATCCCCACTGTAGGGAGGAGGTGCTAAGTCCACATTTTCCAGATGAGGAATGCTAAGTTTGGAATGAGTAAACGTGACCAGATTGAGAGTGTAGAGCTAGTAATTGGTAGAAACAGGCTGCAGTAGATTTGTGGACTTCAAAGCTCCTTCTCTTTGTCATTGTGGCCAATGGAGTTAAAAAGATAAAGAGAGGATGCAGGCCTCTGGGTACAGCTGCTTTAAAGACACTTCTGCTCTTGTGGTATTATATTCTGAGTATGAATTTCAAAATCATCTGAGTCCTTTAAGCTGAACTATATGGCTTTAAGTATTTGTGGAGTTATTCAAGAAAATATTTGAAATGCAGCACAATTGATGATAACATGAGAAAATTTGGTGGAAGAAAAGTTAAGTAAAATTAATTATAATAACTGCTTTCAAAAACTGTAAATAAGTGGGGTGTGGTGGTTCATGCCCATAATTTCAGTGACTCAAGAGGATGAGGCAGGAGGATTGCAAGTTTAACAAGCAACTTAACAAGCAACTTAACAAGACCCCATCTCCAAATTTAAAAATAAATAAATAAATAAAAGGGCTGGAGGTGTAGCTCATGGCTAAGCACCCCTGGGTTTAATCCCTGGTATCAAAAAAGAAAAAAAATGTAATGCCAAGACTTTATATTAACATTATAGAAAAAGGGATTTGAAATTTTTTAAGCAGAAATGGATATGCTGACATATGAAAAGTAGAGCGTAGACTTATTTAGGTAATTTGAGAAAATATCCTTTTGTCTGTCTGGAGCTTAAATTATATTCTACATCATGCTTTTCTGTGCATGGTGACATTAGTCAGGAACCTCACCAAATGCCTTTTCTGTTACTTTTCCACTGACTGGTTCCAACAACTGGAGGGACCTGTGGATGCAGAGGCTGCCTCTGTCAGCACCTTCTTAGATCTTGGAGGTCAGCAGTGCTAAGGCTTTGATTGAGGTTGTTTCTCCCTGGAGATCTGGGACATAGCTACTCAGACAAACTACTGTGTTCATGCAGTAGCCAAAATGATGCTTCAATACTAAAAATAAAATAGTGCTTTTTGGTAAGAATTTAGAAATTTTTTTTTTTTAGTATACCTCAGGGTTGGCAAACTTTTCCCATAATGAGCCTGACAGCAAATATAGCAGGTCAGGAAGTCTGCGCTGCAGCAACTCAGTTCTGCCCATGAGCCATGAATGCAGCCTTACGCCATATGTGGCCATGTGCCAATAAACTGGATTTATGGACACTGAAATTTGAATTTCACTTAATTTTTCAAGTGCCATGAAATATTACTCTTCTTTTTATGCTTTTCAACCATTTGGATATGTGAATACATTTTTTTTTAGCTCAAGGGCTATACAAAATGAGACACTGGGCTGATTTGGCTAGCAGGCCATAGTTTGTTCACCTCTGGTATAGTGGCAACGTTTGACAACTTTCTGCTATGATTACAAATATCTTAGATAAATCAAATTAGAAAGAGAAAAGGTTTGTTGGGCCCAATTGTGGAAGTTTCCATCTATGACCAGTCGGCCCTGTGACTTTGGGCCTATGGGGGCCCCTCATGGTGGGGGTGTGTGGCAGAGTAAATCATTCACCTCATGGCCAGGAGTGGAGGAAAAAAGAGAGACTCAGGGTTCCACAGTCCCCTTCAAGGGCACACCCTAATCACCTAAGACCTCCCACTCCATCCCACTTATCACATTGCCCACCACCTCCCCACGGCACCTAGTCAGGGATGAAGCGTTTACATGCAAGCCTTTGGGGCATTTAAAAATCTAAACTATATCTTTCTATGATTCTCTAGATTTGGGAGATGAATTCATTTTGGATTCTTTTGTTGACATGTTATAATCTTAAATTCCCTTCTACCACCATGTAATTTACGGTCTCTTTAAACTTTTAATCTAAAAACCCTTCTTACCCCTGCACAAAAACTATTAATTATAAATGCTTTGGTCATGCATTAAAACAGAATGTGCAATGATCATTAAAATTTTATACTTTCTAAAATTAGAAAGGCTAAAAGTTAAGTCTGCTGTGCCATGACACATCTTCCTGAGACACCTGTTTCTGTTTTCAGGTAGATGGGACATTCCCACAGTAGAGTGGGTGGCACAGAGAGACCAGCCTGTGTTTAGCCAAGCTGAGCTCCTGAGCTCCTGCATTCGCAGCGTCCTACTTAGTTTTGTTACTTTTTGTGTTGTGGTTTGAGATCAGTTAGGAAACTGTGGCTGAGTTTTCTATGATATCTCTGCACAGCCTAAGGATTTGTGAGCTCCTGTAGCATTTTATATGACAATTCTAAGAATTGTATAAATGTTTCAATTGCTGTTTGGGCACTGAAAATTAAGATCTGAAAAATAATTATCTGTGTCATACACAGATAATCTCATTTACTCCTAGCCTCTGAGGCAGGAAAGGAACTCCAACTGGGTAGCAAAACATAAATGGAACCTCACTCCTGCCCACGCTTATTCCTGCTCCTTTTTAGCCGCCATGTTGGGTTTTCTTTCTCAACTGCACATGCTGAGTTGTCCAGAAGAAACCACTGTGTGCCCAAGAAAGCACTGCCATCTCACGTATGACAGGGTTAGCCACAGTGAAACCGATTTCTTTTAAACCTAGGGATTTGCCAGACAAAGTGGTGCACACCTGTTATCTCAGAGGCTCAGGAAGCTGAGACAGGAGAATTGCAAGTTCAAATCCAGCCTCAGCAACTTAGCAAGGTCCTAAGCAACTTGGGGAGATCCTGTCTCTAAATAAAATATTTTTTTAAAGGGCTAGGGATATGGCTCAGAGTTTAAGTGCTCCTGGATTCAATCCCAGGTATCAATAGATAAATAAATCCAGGGATTTTCCAGACCTGCACGTGTGCTGTAGATTAGCGTGAAGTGCCATCAGCCTCGGTTTGAGAGCCAGAGCCTAGAAGGGCCATGTGTCCATAGAGTACTTTGTTTCCTCAAGAGCGATGGCATTGTCCCTGGACAGAAAGAAGGAACACGAGAAACTGCTCCTGTGGGTGCTGTCAGTAAACTTGAAGAGCGAAAAGAGAATGACCATCAATTTCACCCTGACCTATTTAAAAATGATTTGATAAGCTTACAAGGTTACCCCAAAACTACAATCAAGAAACAATACATTAAATGAGGACGTGAAAAGTAACCCTAACAAACCGAGTGTTTATTATGAGTTAGGCAGCATCTCTAGGGGTGATCCCTGACTTTGACTCGAAAGTTTTCCTAGTTGTCAAAAAGAGAGAGAGAGAGAGAGATCGGATGTAACCACTACCATCCGAGAAATGAGGATCAGAACAGATAAATAAGCAAGATGCCCTTTGGGTTGTTATTAGGTGTGATGTATGATGCAGGGGACTGAGTCACAGCTACATCTTTCCCCATTGGATTTCTCACTTTAAGCTACAAAACAAGACTGATGAATGTGCTGAGCTTCTAAGTATTATTGCTTCACTTCTCTTCTATTTCAAGATGTCCCTCTGCCCAGGGGAGGGTAGGTACCAGGGATTGATCTCAGGGGCACAGGACCACTGAGGCACAACCCCAGCCCTATTTTTTTATTTTATTTAGAGACAGGGTCTTATTGAGTTGCTTAACGCCTCACTTTTGCTGAGGCTGACTTTGAACTCGTGATCCTCCTGTCTCAGCCTCCTGAGCCATTGGGATTAAAGGCATACACCATTATACCCAGCAAGATGTTTGTAATTTTTTAATTAAATAGATGTGAGTTTAAAAATCAAATATGTGGATGGCCCTATCATAAAACAACCACCTGTAAGATCAGAGTACCAGTCCCCTCCTTCCTTTGTTCCCCCAGCTCTACCTTCACCTCCCCATCCTTAGAGTTTGCGTTTTACTTTTACATTGTCCCAGCTGAGCACCTTATGCATTTTCTCCCATAATCATGATTACAGTGTTCTGCTCTCACTAGTGTGACTCTAAGACTGAAAATAAAATGAGTGTGAACATTATCCCAATGACAGTGGGATCAGCAGATGAAATGGGGTTTTTAATTCTTGGTCACTGGCCCTAAGCACTGACCTCCTATGTGGCTGGGACAACATTCTCCTGATGACTAATTATGTGACACTGCATCATGAGCCCCAGGACTGCTGCCCACCTCCAGACTCAGTGATTCACCAGAAGGACTTGCAAGATGGGGCGTGTAGTCACTTCACACGGCTGAGATTCCTCAAGGCAAAAGGGCAAGAAGCAAAGTCTGTAAAGGGATAGTTCTAGGGGGAGATGCGGAGGAGCCACATGTCTCCAGCAGTCTCTCCTGGGGTCTCTCAGCAGACTCTTATCCCTCCCACCACAGCTGCAATAGTGCAGAGGCTGTGCAGCAGGGGTTCTGTGGGGGCTGGTCGTGTGGGTGTCTTTGCCCAGCTTAGCAGAATTCCAGACACCCAGAAGGGAAGAGGTGTTGGGCATGAATCATATACTTTGTCCAAACAGCTTAGGTTCTGCAAACCACCCACATCAGTAAGGGAATGGCAGGGACACTTGTGAGATCCAAGTTCCCAAATGCCATCTGAGGGCTGACCTTGGAAGCAAGGCTTTCTAACAACAGCAGAAGCTGGCCCACAGCAATTCCCTTCTGCATGCTTAGGTCCAGTCTAAGCAGGGGCTCTTGGGCCAATGAGCTGTGAATCAAAAAACCCACTGCGTTTGAGGTTCTGGTTAAAGTGCCACCACAGGATGGCTTAGGCACTCGGGTGGAGCTCAGCCTTCCTTCCCTTTCTCTAGAACAGTGCACACGTGTGTGCATGCATGTGTGGTGGTATGTGTGCATGTGCACATGTGTGCATGCATGCGTGTGCTGGTGAAGGGGAGGGCAAGGCCATGTGGACTCTGGGTCCTTGCACACTTGCCCCGGCATCTTCTCTATTTTCTGCTGCAAGCTGGCGGGCTGCTCTGGGCTGATTCTGGAAGCAGGAATGATCCTCAGGCCAACTCATGGCAATGAGTTTTGCTCCTCTGTCCAAACCTTCGTCCTCCTGGCCCTCACACCACCTCTGCAGAAAGCTCTTTCTTCTCTTCTCTATTCTTCCCATCACAGCTTCGGAGACAATGGCTCAGCTACTGACCCTGGCTCACTTCCAGGCTCACAAATGCGAGGCCAACAACACCTGCCTCTGGTGTCCTCAAGCTGTCATTCCAAACTCTGAGCACCCTTCCCAGCTCATTCTGTATCTCCTAGCACTGTCAGTCATTCTCCCGTGTAGTTGGTAATTAGGTTGGATGCAGAGTTTTAGGTTGAAAACCTTCCTCTCTGAGCTTTGAAGATATTGCTACAATTTTAAAATTCTATTTTGATTCTTTTTAAGTAGGTGATCTGATCTTTCCCTGTAGAGGATGATAGGAATTTTGTGGCTCCAGGTTCCCTCTGCCTCTCATACGTCCCCAGTGGCACCCCCACCCCCCACCTCCATGTGCTCCTGTGGGGACAGAAGCTCATTCTCTGCCACAGCCTGTTGCACATCCTGAGAAGCATGGGACTCTGCCCTGACCATCACTTCTCCTGTGCTCATTGGTGCTCTGGGTTTACCTATTGCTAGTTCTTAAGCCTAGGTTAAATGTGCCTCAGGAGGGACAGGAGGTCAGTCGCTCTGTGTGCTCAACAGGCCAGCAGTGACAGGCAGTCTCCAGGGGCCTGCACACAATCCACATGTGTTGAATGCAGTCTTTTTGAGTGTGATATGTGTGCATATTTTCACTCAAAAGTCACCAATTAAAATTGTAATGAAGTTAACCAAAGTTTTAACATTTTAAACAATTAAGTTTGTCAGTAGCGAGAGGACTCCTACCCCAAAGGATGCAGATTGCATTTTTATTTCCTTGTAACTTTTCCCTTTACAATCACTTAAATAGTTGTGCTCCTACTTTAATCCAGTTTTCTATTCCTTTCACCGAGTATATGGCTAATGAACAAGAACAACAAATTGTAGTTGCAACATATTATTTAATTTAGCTGTGGATGTTTGTTTAGCTGTCTTTGGTGATTTGGGCTGTTCTGCTTCTCAGTATGATGTCCAGAAGATCCCTAAACAAAATGCATACGCTCCTTCTGTTCTTAGTCTTTGGGGCCAGTATAGATTTCTCGAAATTTTGTCAAATTTAGTTAAAGACTTCTGATGGCATTGCTGGTTGCTTTCCAAGTCATGCATTAATTGACCCTGAGATTTCAGTTTACACCCTCTCTTCTGATTTCATAGACTCTTTCTGTCACTTAATCTTTGTTTCTTCAATCACCAGGAGACCCTGTTGAGGTGCCCTCTGTGTCAGGTTCTCTCCAGGTTCTGGATGCTGCCGTGACTGGCATGGACCAAGTCTGCCCTTGTGTGTCCCTTGTTCAGTGGGGCACAGACAGTCATCACTCTGGCCATGCCACTTTAGTGACAGCTGCTGTGAAGCAGAGGGACAGATGTAGAGTACATATAGGCAAAGAGTAGGACAGATGGAGAGGATGGGCCGCGCTCGGGGATGGTCGTCCTAATAAGGCAGTAGTTTAAAGAGGGCCCTGGAGGAAGTGTGGGAATGGGAAATGAACATGTTTGGCACCATCAACAAATGCAGCCTTAGAATATTTATGATGACAGATTTGACCTGGTACACCCCAGGAAGCATCTGGAGAGGCCCCACAGTATCTGTAGACCACAGTCTGCAGATCACTGTACTACACACTTACTACACTGCATCTAGTAATAGAAACAGAAAGACTTTGGAAAATGTACCTGGGAGTACATGTGTGTTACACTCTGTTACACTCTGTGTTGTGTTTTCTTGAAGGGTCCGTCTTGCTGGGATGATGTCTTAATTCCAAATCGAATGAGTGGCAAATGCCAATCTCCAGGCTGCCCTGGGACCAGAGCGGTAAGTACCTGGTCACATTAATTATCTTTAAAACAAGAAAATGATGGCATCTTTTATATTTACTAAGAAATTAGACTCAAGGCCGAACGTGCCAGCTGAGTTTTCTTCCATCTGATAATGCTCACTGGAAGTCACCTGATACTCCAATGTGTCAATGACACTCACCAAACTCGCCTTGCCCTTGCCTCCCAGTACTACTTTCCTAGTGACGCAGCCTCTTGGAGTGACGTGTAAAACAAGCCGCTTTTCTTCTGCTCTCACATCACAGCCATCCACACAGACTTGTGTGACCTGAAGAGGTGGGGCTTTCTCCCCACCAGCAAGCAGTGGTTCTGCAGCAGCAGACACCAGCAAGGACTTAATTCTGCTCTGACACCATTTGCCTTGCTGCAGGGCCAGACCCCAGACTCCCTGCACTTCAGATGCCAGCTGCGGGCCCCAGGTTGTTGAACTGTGCTTCTGACCAACCAGCTATGAACGAGGAGCCCCACAATCCCCTGCTCTGGGTTCAGTTAATTTGCTAGGACAATGCACAGGACTCGGGAAAATACTGATTTTTTTCTGTTCACTGGTTAAAAGATGCAGCTGCAGAGATGCCTGAGGCGAGGTAGGGAGGAAGAAGGGCAGAGCTTCCATGTCCTCTGCAGGCTTGCCACCCTCCAGCTATCGGCAAACTCTCTGAACCCCGTCCTTTTGAGTTTTCATGGAGGCTTCATTATGTAGGCATGACCGGCCAAGGGCTGGGCGCTGGTGATCAGCTTAACCTTCTGCTCCTCTCTCCTCCCTTGAGTTTGCTGGTGCTAAAAATTCCCAGCCGGTAATCCTGCCTGGGTTTCCTGTGGCAGGACTCACCCGCTGTCCTGAAGCTACCCAGGGGCTGCCAGCCACTAGTGTGTTCCCAGGAACGCAAGAACAAAAGGCAGCAAACAAAACCCCAAAGAAGCCACCTGTCACCTTGCAAAGTCCCAGGACTTTAGGAGTCACATGCCAGGAATCGGGGCAAAGACCAAATACATACTTCATAGTATCATTGGCTCGACATTGAAATGTGCCAATCCAGACTTGGTACAAAGGGATATGCAGAATAGATAAAGAAGAGCCACAGAAGACAGCCAGCTCAGAGCCTAACAAAGAAAAAGAGCAAAGATATAAAGTTAATCTCCCCCCCATGCTGTGGTATTTTATATTTACATCCATGTCATTCAAATGATTCCCCCTTTGCTTTATCTCTTCCTATCTGTCTTTGGCAGCTTTCTGGCAGAGTGGTCTGTTAGAAAATGTAGTAGGGTGCCCAGGTACGGAACTGAATTCCTATCCTCTCTTCTTCTTTGCAATTGCAGGTTGTACATTTCACACATGGCAGACGGTTCTTGAAAGACACCCCAAACTCTGACATTATTTTAAAAATGATTTTATTATTGCGGTCAAGTTTATCATTTATATAATGTTACAATTTTACCTCAGAAACTCTGTGTCCATTATAATCTGGCTGTTTTTATTTCCTGAGCTCTAAGTACTGTTTGGGTGCCAACACAAACAGGGTGCTAGTTCACAACCTGTCACAGTCAGCTGGCAGCTCATACTAAGGAACAAAATCTGTCAATAGCAACAGGTACAGCTTTGGAGCTGGGATCATTAGCTGAGCCTCCTCTTGCTGATCTGAGAGATGACTACAAGGGTACCAAGCCAGCCTCGATCAGCAGTCACATTCCCCAGCATACGGGCTGGGACCATGAGTAGATTCTTATTAATGCAAACCCTGAAGAAAGAAATCCTGATGACATATATGTCATTCACACACAACAAAGCACAATCTAGTCTTGTGAGTTTCCTACTGAGTTGCAATTAAAATGTACATATTTTATAGGGCAGAATTTTTAAACAATAGTTAAATATATATATATATATATATATATATACACACACACACACATGTACACAAACACACCACATATGATATACATGATATGTATAATAATTACATTACATATAGTAATTTCATGCTTACATACACATAACTTTCCATCTATCCACTCATCCACCCACCCGTCCTCTAGTGCCATGTGGTCTTCATCTTTATAGTCATGTGCGGTCCTTTGAAAATCTACTTCAATCATTGACCGACTGCCTTATCCATAGCAGAATAGAAAATCCTGCATCTCTAAGGAATTTATCTTCAAATCAGTCAAAGGGGAAAGCTTTGCTGGGTGGTGTTGAAGATCATGTTCTTCTTGTTGAATGTTTAGCTTACCTTGGTTATCGATTGGGTATAAATTAAGTTACATTGCAAGTCTGTTTCTGACAGTGTAGTCAGTGGACATCCCTAAAAGCCTTGCAGTTCATATCACAGGAAAAACTACTGGATTTAATCATAAACATGCACTTTTAAAAGAATAACCGTGTTAACTTGGCGATGGAAAGTTCATTTGCCAGCAATTGAGAAAAAACTGGACTGTAGAGAAGAAATCGAATGAGCTAGTGTTCTGGGGCAACTACTGGCCACTGGGGGTGGACACTGGAGCAAACAGTGGCACGAGGGCCTGACCAGGCAGCAATTTAGAAACAAGGACTCAGAAGGCACTACCTCATTGGAGAGAGCAGGGGGTAGGCCTGGGCTTTCTCTTGCTCTGGGTAAAGCAGAAAATATCATCTGGAAGAATTATCATCTTTTCCTGAGTTTGGGGCAAATATTCACTCCTCTGTACGGCACAGAAAGTGCTAAGTCATGAGATAGCAGTGCCAGACCCTGGGCTGAAATGAGCCCACACCCTCCCAGGGGACCTGTACTTAAAATGAGGTTCCAAATAATCCCTTCAGATAATGTCAGGCAAAGCATGAACTAATAATGAGAAAAATCACGATAAGCCATCAGGAATGAGAACAGGAGGCTCGACCCTGAAAAAATGCACAGATTGAGGCCTGGGGCAGCTCAGCAGTAGAGCACTTGCCCAGCACACGCAAGGCCCTGAGTCTGACCCCCAGCACAGAAAAAATAAAAAATATGGAAATTGCAATTATCAGGGAGAGAATAAGAGTGTGATTAATATATTTTTTAAAAGTATATATAGCAAATTGTTAAAAAATAAAGGACTGTCAGAAATACCCAGACTACACACATACACACATGAAATATAGAATTGAAATTTAGAATACCTGTCAAAAGATGTACTAAATAAGCTAACCTGTAAAGAAAACATGGGCAAAAAGACAAATTAGAACTTAAATTTGAAATTTGATATGAAAAATCAAAAATGCAACCCCAAATCTTTAAAGATAAAAGAGAAGTTAAAAAGACAGAATATAGAAGTTTCAAATATTTTTTAGGTTTCCAAAAAGAAAAATAATAGAATGATATTATCTAAAGAAATAATAAAGTAAAACTTTCTATGATTTTTAAGACTTGAGAATCCCAACTAATTCCATGTAGCTTAAATAAAATGAAAGCCTCATCTGAATAAAACACCGAAACTATAGATTGTAAAAGTCAAATAGAAATTTCTAAAAGCAGTTAGAATAAGACATTTCCTACACAGGAATGACAATTCAACTGATAGTTAACTAATTAGAATCAACATTGGAAGACAAATGATAGAGAACAATATTCTCAAAATATTTAAAAAAATAAATGCTAAGTTAAAATTGTATTTTAGCAAAATCTTTCAAGAATGAAGGTCAAGACCAACTATAAAAAAATTGTTTTCAGTAAAACTTGGAATTTTACTTTTGTCTGCATGTTACTTAATTTTTTAATTAAATATTTTTAAAAAGAATAAATATGATCCTAAAAGAAAAGACTGGAATTTGAGAAGGAATGATTTAGAGGCAGTGGGTGAATCTAAAGGAAACATAACAGTAAATACAATAATCTTTCGGTTATAGGGATATTTATAATGTCCCTGTGGACACCTTTGCCCAGGAGCTAGAACATAGGTAAAGCATTCTAGGATTTTTTTTTCCCAACCAAAAAGCAAAGGTACTGATTTTTAAAAGTATTTTTTTTTTACTGTTTAAATGTTCCTGGCAGCTTTATTTGTATCAGGCAAACTGGAAACAACTGACACGTCCAACAGTAGGTGAGCCATAAACTGCTTCATCCACACAGCAGAGTAGAAAGACCCTGGGCACACCCACATCCTGGGCAGGTCTCAAAATAAGCACACATAAGGGAAGACACCAGATAGGAAGGGTGGACCTCGCTTATGTGGAATTCTAGAGGATGTGTACAGTGTACAGTGATGGGAAATCAGTGGGTGCCTAGGGATGGGGTTGAGGGAAGCAGGAGCCTGGGGAAGGGGTTAAGGCCCCGGGAGTCTGTAGGGATGGTAAGTTACTCATTATCTTAATTATGATGTTGGCTGAATGATTATTTCTGTATGACGAAACTCACCAAGTAGGCGTGTGTGTGTGCGGACATATTTGGTTCAGTGACCCTCTATTAGAACATCAGTGTTGGGTACCTGCTACTGGTTCCCTCTCACCCCTGGAGAGTTCTGTTTCTGTTCTTCCCACTTGAGTAAATCCTACTCCTTTCACTCTTGCAAAAAAGAAAAAGTCAGTGCCAACATTTATAAAATCAGCACCAAGACCCCCCTCCCTGGGTGCCAACAAGCCCCCAGGGTGAAATGTGATAGCGATAGGTTTTATGGAAAAGAGTGGACCAGGCCGTTGGCTCCAGGATAAGATCACAGCTGCCGCACACACGTGCTCCATGAAGAAAGGAGACTTTGCCCAGAAGCTTCCAGCAGATGCCTTGAGTCTCAGACCAGGTCAGCTTCACACCTGACTCAGTCACAGGGATGGGAGAGACAACGCACAGGCCACAGGCAACCTGGACAGAAGGCTTCACGCAGCTGAGGCTCATGGGGACTCCTGAGGGTGTGGTGCTCGGGGGGTGGAGTTGGTCATGCCAGCAGGCTGCTTTAAGAGACTGCCATGGTCCCCCTCTTGGGTTGAGCGTGGTTTTCCTGAGCAGGACCGTGGAGCCGCTGGAGGACCCCACCTGTGCTGCTGCCCAGAATTCTCCAATGCACACTCTGTCTGGGCATGGCTGAGCTTACCCTTGGCTGTGCTTGGGGACCCTGCCAGCACCAGAGCTTTGTGGTGACAATTCAAGGTTCCACTGGAGGCTTTCCCGTGTCCAGTGTGTCCACAGGTGTGCCTGGTATGAACATGGAGTGATGGGTGAGGCTGGGACGATGGCTGAGGGTTTCTCGCACCAGCTGCCCTCACCAGGCTGCCCTTGGTGTGGAAGGAGTAGGAGCTTCCCACACCACCTCCGCCCTGAAGTCCCTCTGCACTGTGGCCTTCACCACCTAGAGACTCAGAGCTATGACTCAGGACTCCCTCGTCTTCCCTGCACTTGGGGCTTTTCTTTGTTTAGAAGTTTCTGGTGCCACATGAGGGGGGATTATTTATTTATTTATTTATTGTACTGGGAATTGAACCTGGTGCTTCACCACTGAACTACCTCCATAGTCCTTTGTGATAGAGGATGATTCTCCCCAAAGGCCTTTCAACCCCCTGAACGTTTGGTTTGAAGTTGGGCCTGTCTTGTCTTGGCTCAATTCCAGTCCCAACGGACCAGCACCGGGGGGGCCCCTCACCATGCTCCATGGATGACCACGTGAGTCAGAACTTCGAGCCCCAGGGAGGGCACAAGGGCAGAGCTCACCAGTGCACAGCACAGTAGATCCCCTGTGCCCTGTGGAGGAAAGCCCCAAGCCTCTGGAAGAAGGCCCCTCTTGTCCCCAGAGAGGCACTCAACAGCGTCCTGAAGGGTCATGGGCCCTCACCATAGCCTTCCTCAGAACCGCAGGCTGGGAGCCTCCTCACAGCAGTTCCTGGCCAGTCATCTTCTCAGTCTAGTCATTTTAACATGAAACATTTAATTTTGGGGGGCTGGGGGGCAGGGTACCAGGGATTGAACTCGGGGGCGCCTGACCACTGAGCCACATCCCCAGTCCTATTTTGTGTTTGATTTAGAGACAGGGTCTCACTGAGTTGCTTAGCACCTCACTTTTGCTGAGGCTGGCTTTAAACTTGTGATCCTCCTGTCCAGCCTCCTGAGCTGCTGGGATTGCAGACATGCACCATGGTGCCCCAGGAAACATTTAATCTTTAAATTAGAGATGAAACTAAAATTTCCAAGATAACCATCCGAGGGACTGAAGTAAAACACAGAATGTCTGATCAGTAGAGGAAGAGCAATGGGGCAGGAAATGAGAGAGAATAAAATGCAGGAAAACAGGACAGAGAAGTGGCACACACAAAACGAGAGTCATGAAGCCCATAACAGCAATGGAATGGAATAGAAATGCCCGAGGCCATGCAGACAGAGCTCCTCGGGCTGAGTTAAAGTCAGATGTACCTGGTGGGCCCTTTGGCACATGCCTGGAATCCCAGAGACTGGGGGTGGGGGCTGAGTCAGGAGGATCACAGGATCAGAGCCAGCTTCTGCAACTGAGTGAGACCCTGCCTCAAAATAAAAAATAAAAAGGGCTGGGGATGTGACTCAGTGACTGAGCATCCCTGGGTCCAATCCCTAGTACCAAAAAAAAAAAAAAAAAAAAGACAAGACACACCTAACACAGGAGAACAAAACATTGAGAGTAAAAGAATGGAAACTGCTGTTTCGGGCAAGTATTAATAAAGGATGCTGTTAAAACCATATTAACTGCATAAAAACAAGATTGTAATTGAAAAAGAATTGCTAAAATTGAGATTTCTGCATTTTGATAAAAGGTTCAATAATCTAAGAAGACATAGCTCTTGAAAAATGTCTGACCTTAGTAACACAAGCTCCACATCTATCAAGGACATTGTCAGGATTTACAGATTACAGGGACAGACATACCCAACGAAGGGAGAGAGTGAGGAAACTCAGGACTCCAGCAGACCTGGAAAGACGCCCCAGTGAGCGGTGATGCAGGAGCAGGCACCCAGGACCCAGGATGCCTTTTCACAGTTCACTGGGAACAGCTCAACAACCGGTCCTGCTCTAGACATGAGGGATTTAAATTCCACTAACAGAACTAGGAATATTTCTATGTGGAATTGTGACTCTGAGCCAATAAAAGACTGAAATGGACCCATGGACCAAACAACAATGAAAATATACCACCTGTCAGAGACTTCGGCAGCAGCTCAACCAGTATTTAGGCAGATGATTTAGGAACATAGACACTTTATAAAACAAGAGATAAAATCATTTAAACATACCCAGTTGTTTTTTCTCCCATTATCTAATGAACACTAAAGAAATGTTTGTAACATAGAGGGATTGAAGTCCGCACCCTTCTGAACTTCACCTGTGCGAGAGCCAGCAGGAGCTCAGCCTTAGTGTGAGATGCTCATTTCCTTCACCAGGCTCCAAAAGCCATTATGCTAGAGTGCTGGGTCACAGTGCAGCTAAATCTACATCATGACTACGGTATTCTCTGAAGTCTTCCTGTCCTGTTTGTTTCTTCAGGAGATGAGGCAATGCAGATTTTGAAGTAATTTATCATCTTAAATTTTCAGAGTATTATTAATTTTGACAGTATTTTGGACACCGTATGATACATTCTTATAAACCCTTAATTTCTGTCTCTTGAACAAAATATCTATATACTTAAAATTCAAAAGAGCAGAGTCCCTAATCTATTTTTAATTAATATTTATACACAGTCTACCTAGATCACCTTAAGGAGCAGTAAAATTTAACCTTGCTTTTTAAAGTACAAATATAAACTTGACCCTAACTACACTTTAGACACAGCAATCTGAACCTAGTTGAGCTTTACACTAATCGCTGCTATTTTAGGAAGGGGCATAGCATCAATTCTGAGAGGCATCTTACCTTTTTGTAAAAAAAGTTCTTGTCAGCTCAAAGGGCATATGCTTGAGATTCCAGAGGGACACAATCAGTTAGGATTTTCTCTAGCACTGAAATTCATTTGACTTTGGATATGGCATAAAACTGAAACTTTTCTGCACCAACTTTTGTCTCCTATTTCACCGGGATACCTTAATCAGTTAAGATGTCATCTGAGTTTGTGACTCATATGCCTCAATTGCACACACACAGGCTGAGGCAAGCCCAGAAGGCCTGCATCTGAGCATTACTTCTGAGTTCCATGTCATAATTCCTGAAATTGAGACTCTGGTCCTCACAAGGACCTCTGCCTTCAGGGGTGCTTTTGTGGAGATGAGACGCTTGTTGGTCAACTGTGAGAACACTGCCTTCCCCTCACACTGACAAACGGATGGTGGCATTTAGGAAAAGGAAGATTCCCTAGGATAGAAAAATAAAATCTGAATTATCTCTTCAAAGTAATAAATGACCAAGTTTGTTTTCAAATTCTCTTGAGGGGTATTGATTTCACTACTTAGCAGTCTATAATATACATTATGTTTTATAGCTCTGATATGTAAGATTTACCTGGAATCCTGTATTAAAATTGTATAGTAGTATTTGTTTCAGGTTTTTATGTGAGTTAAATTTTTATATATCAAGCATTATTTTTTTATCAAAAACAGTCAAGTAGGACCTTTTAAAATAGCTGTGAGATTTATGTGAAATGAAATTAGATGCTTGAAACTATCCCTCAAACTGTAGAAAATAAAATAATTACTAAACTCAGTATAAAAGTGGAGAGTTTTCATCTTATTCAATTTATTTCTTGTATTTTTTCCCACTGGGTTCAGTATACGTCACCTGAACGTTAATCTCAGGAAAAGTTAATATTCATGGTCTGTAGCTCTGATTTCGTTTTCTTGGGAGAGGCTGACTAAAACACAATGGCAGATAAGGGTCCCCCGGTACTGAACAATTTTGATTTATAAGTCATTTGCATATTTTATGTCCAAAAGTTTCTTACCAATGTTTTTGTTTGAGCAGATTTCCATCCTCACAGGGATCTGTGTTTCTCTTGGTTGTTTTCATTGTTGTTGGGACTTCATTAGAATCTCACAAAAGGAGATGGGATTTCTCAGGACGGTTTCCTCTGTAGAATACACGTTCTTGTTTTCTAAGTATTTCATAATGATGAAAGGTTGATTTTGTTTTGTTTTTTAACAAAGACCTTGGGTTGGCCGAGAAGCCTAGGACGTTACACATGACAGCCTGTGTTTGTGCAGCATGGGAGGTGTGCACGCCTGTATTTGTGTTGCAGAAGCCCATGGGCACCCTCAGGAAGGGACAGTGGTGCAAGTATCTCTTCAGGCAACCCGGCTCTTGGGGCTTCCCAGGCCTCCGATGTCAGAGGGCCGCAGGGTGCCTGCACCTGGAGGGTGGGGAGGGAGAACAGGTGAGGGGGAAGGGACATGTTCCCTTCCCCCACGTTCTGCCCTGTAGTTTGAAGACAAATGTTTGCTGTGTCCTTACACTGTTCTCTCTGGTCATATTTTCTTAATTCTAAATAAAATTGAATTGTGAAAGCTTTGAAGTCAAACTCAGATTATGATTGAATGGTGTCTAAGCGTGACAAAATATTCTCTGTTGTCTGACATGCAATTTGGGTGACAAACTAGAAACTTCTTATAGCATTTTTCAAAAACCGATCAAGTACTCAGACCCAAGGACAGCTCATTTCTAGACCAAGTTTTGAATACTGAATGTGAAAAAGTTTCTTGTGCTGCTTTGAATTGTTGAGGTTGAAATTAGAAGATGCATTTTTTTGATAAAATTAGTTAAAATTTTGCAAATTTGAGTAAAAATCCAAATTTTGTTTATATAAGAAAATGTGTAGTCTACTGGGAAAAAGGATCAACATTTAAGGATGCTAGAGAAATCAAGGTAGTTTTAAGAACTGACAGTATTTGTGAGATTCTGAAGTTAAACTTAATTCAGTTTTCCTTTTCTGTGACAACCCCCTTTTTAAAATCTGGGCTCTTTTAGAACTTAGAGCAAAATTAAATCAGAAAACTTCTTCTCCCAAGCAGCAGTAAAGACTTTTGATATTAAAAAACAAAACAAAACAACAACAAAAAAAACAATCTTCACGGAAAGGAGATGGAGTCCCAGAACCCATGCATGTTCAGCTGAGTGACTCCAGGGACAAGGTAGCTAGAACCCACTCTGTCTACACACAGGGCAAAGCTCGGCTCACTGTCTTTCAAGCAATGAGCAGTTTCTGTAATATATTTTATAAATGTTGAAAGTATTTCTTGCTTCTCCATTTCAGAAAACTCCAAATCCAAGTGAATCATAAGTTGGTTTTTTTACACTTGATGGTTTGTGCATCTCACTTCTGTAGCTTATATCTTATTTTGTATACAGTAGAAAAAAAACATTCAAATTACCATAAAAATGTTTAAATATGAGGATTTCAGAAACATTTATTAATTTCAGAGGCTTCAAAAGCTTTTTTTAAATTTTTTTTTATTTTTCCATAAATGATTCCAAAACTTGGTATGTCAGTAAGAGGATGTATTCAAGTTTCCATTACATCTTAGACAAGGGCTCAGACAACCAAGAAAGGGCAAAGGGATTTATCATGATTATGCAGAAAAAGGGGTCCTTCCAGACCTTAGGTTTTAGATAAGGGAAGAAGATCTATCTGTCTACCAGGAAAGATGACAATTGGTGTAAAAAAGATGAAATAGATTTATGCACAGAATTCTGAGAACTGGAACAAAGAAAGATCAAACATCGCTGTGAACATCACCCAAGGCTTCAGTTGGGATGGTAGATGGGACCTCAGTGGAAACCCAGGGAGCAGGGACTGGAGGCCACTGAGACAGCCTCGAGGCAGAGACAAGAGGCTAATGGAGTGAGGCGAACAGAGGGAAGATGGGAGAGTAATGGGGCAAGAGAATGAGGCCTGCTTCTTGGCCGGGAAACAGCCCCCTGATCCTTGAAGCAGGTGATTGATGACTGAGGAGGCCGCACTTCATCATGCCGTGATGGCGGCCATTAAGGAGCCATCTTTTCGCTCACTCAGGTCAAGTCAGCTCTTAATAAGTTATCAAATGCCACATGAAATTTACTTTTTAAGATATATATTGGGGGAAAAAAAGCAAAAAAGTCTAGTTTAGCAAACTTGAGATTGAGAATGGAAAACTTAGGCATTGGGAAGACCAAATCGAAACACATTTCACACGCGGCTGACCACATGTGGAGAAACACAACCTCCACGAATGTTTCCTGGGAAACAGACTTAGTGGGGGACTCATGCCCCCTGAACTTCCAAAGTAGGTGATTATCATCACCCTCAATTCTCAGAGTTTGGGAAAACACACTCAGTGATGATCATGGTACCTGAGTATTTTTATTTAGGTGAAGGGAAGATTTTTATGTTTAAGGATTGGAAAAAGCAAAATATAATTTGCAAAAATTTGTGTCTTTTCATTAAAAGACACGTAGTTAATTCTCATTCCACAGTGCCTTATCGTATTAGTCACTTTGGAGAAAATAGACTGACCTCCAGGAACCAGAAATCTAGCAGAAAAGACTTTACAGAAAGGAGCATCATTCAGATTCAGCAGGGCGAGTACAAGATTCACTGAGCATTGCTTCCGTGTCAGCACCCGGGACAGAAAAATGAATATTTCATTCACTGGTTTGGAAAACCTCAAAGTGGGGTCAGACATGTAAGCAAAAGGTGATTTTACGATGAACTATGTGTTAATAATGATGGCTATGAAGGAGGTACAAGGACTTCCTGTGTGAACAGAACAGAGGAGATAAGCAGACTGGTACATCTTAAGTGCCATGAGATAAGCACAAAGTGCTTCTCAGGGTTCAGAGAGGGAAAGTCCCTTAATAGAGGCAGCAGAGAAGGTTTCTTGCAGAAGGCAGTCCTGCGGGAGGGAGGTGGAGTGTCTACGGTGGCCATGTTGGCAACGTTGGGGAAACACTCTGGGCTGTAGGAAATGAAGATAATAACGGAACAGAAAATCCAGGCCCACTCATCCCACGGATTCCTGTTGGCTGCCTGCTCTCTGCCGGGCAGGCTTCTGGGTTCCCAAGTGTTCCCGTGGTGCTCTGCTCATTCCTGATAGCATGGGACTTGTCAAGAGGAAGATGAAATAGGAAAGTACAAGATGTTCAGGAAACAAGGTGGGAAACTGCTGGAATGTCCCTGCTACTGGGAAAATCAAAGCTAGAGTTGAGATGCACAGGCCTGGTCAGCACTGGCCAGCTGACAGTGAAGAGTCGGCCCCCGGAGGGCTCTGGCCAGGGCCCAGGAGTGGAGGGAGCTGCTCTGGAGAAATCTTGGGGATTGAGTGGTCAGTCTCCTTGGTGTTCTTGGTTTGTGCACTTGTAAATAGAGGAGTATTGCCATCAGTGAAGCAATCTCTCCATGTCCAAGTCTGGGAATTTTGAAGGCTAAGAGAGCAGATGGGCTGGGTGGGTGGAGCGATGCTCTGAGGAGCAAAGACAAAAAGGAGGAACTTGGAGAGGACAGGAAGAGATGACTTGTCCATGATCCTTTCTGCCCTCCTCGAATCCCTGGCGAAGTGTGGTGAAGGTCAGTGAGAATGGCAGTGAACATGAGTCCTCCGTGTAGACCTCCGAGAAGGGCCACACTCCTCCTGTGTTCACCGGGTCACGGAGAGCAGCCGTGCAGCTGGTGGCTGGCATAACGGTTCAGCTCACTCCAGTATGTTCCTCGGTGGGCATCTCCCTAGTGGTTGACGGAGAACCATCTCTCTGGGCTGCTCTCCGTCATCTGCAGTGGCCAGCAGTGGCTCTCCAGTGGGTAGGGCTTCCCTTCCTCCTTCCCACTACTCCCTGTGCCCACCTCACTGGAAACCCCAGGATCTTTTCAAACCATTGGTAAGGAAAGAAAACAGGTTACTGTCTGATATAGACTCTGAGAATCCACCCCTCCTTCAGGATAACTGAGTCGGCTGTACCACCATGCTGATCAGCTGGAGGAGCTGATAGGGTCTGACGAGATTCGGGGGTGCCTTCTTTTCCACATCTTCATGGCTCCTTCTCTTGGACAGCTCCCAACTAAGTGGGCCTTTCCCAAAAGTAATAAGGTGTTCATGCCCGCATGGTTATTCGACAATGTCTGCAAATTCTTTAATACTACTTTTACCAAGAGCTGGATTCTAATCCCCCTCACCTTGGAGTTGGGCCAGTGTTAGGGACCGTTAAAGTGAGATAATAACAAAAGGAAAAGGAACGTCTGTCTATCTTCCCCTCCTCCGGGAAGGTACTGGAGGAGCCCTTATCCAACATTGCAGATGCCCACATTACCTGCAGAGACTGTCCTGGGGGGACCATATACAGAGGACACTGGGAAATGGAAAGATGACTGAGGAACCCGGTGTTCAGCTTCCCGCAGTGTCAGTCCTTTCACTGGTGGCTGCCATTTGTGTGAACAGGGAAGTTTTCCACAACTCAGCTCCCAACTTATGAGCTCCCTCAGATTTTGCCAAGTGGAGCAGAGACAAGCGGTCCCACCAAATCCGACTTAAACCACAGCTTTGTCGTGATAGCAAGTGTTTAAAAAACGGAGGCACTAACTTTGGTGTGTTTGTCACACAGCAGTGGATGCGTCGGACACCCTCCACAGCGTCCTGCATGATCACGCAGCTACCCAAGCCACTAGGCACTGTCATCTACCTGCTACAGTTGCATAGATGCAAATTAGAAATCAGACAATGATTTGGTGATCAAGGCATCAGGGTAGAATTCTATAAACCAGGAGCAAGTTCATTCAGGATGAACCAGAACAGTTTAAAGTGTGGACAGCATCAGATGGACGATTACAAACATTTTCAAGTCAACTTCCCCACTCTTCAGTTACCAGATGCACCCCCTGGTCAAGCCTGAGGAACTACCATGCTGCTCATCAGATGTGATCCTATCATGTTGACCTGAGGTTAGACATGGCCTCTAAGATTCTGTACATTTTCTCAAGTTGCCATCAATGACATATTTACAAATGACTTACCCAACAGCTTATTTTATAGTAGTCACACTTTTACAAACTACTTAGCATGTAATCTCTTGCACTAGAGTTTGAGCAATGGAGTCTCAGAGACTTGGTTTGGACTCTTGCTCTGATACATGTGGCCTGCTGGCCTGGGGCCAAAGCTTTGCACCCCTGTCAGTTGCCTTTATGTGAAGTGAAGATGTTATTTTGAGGATTAACTCTGATGACGGACATAAAGTGCTTGCCTACAGTCTTTATTGTGAAGGATAGTAATAGTCCTATATATAACTACATAAATTATAGTTAATGTTACCTTCGTTGTTATTATAATGTGTTGACTTTTGCTAGGTTGATTTCAAAAGGAAATCAAGGACTCAAGGACCACAGATAATTTATTATAATGCCTATCCAGTGAACTGCCATTTCTATGAATAACACAAAGTATTCAAATTGATAAAGTTGCTCTTACAATAAGTTAGTACTAAACTGTAACATCTGTAGTTCCTTAAATAAACATGTACTCTATTTGCATTTTATATAATGCATGATTGTGACATAGATAAAATTCTTTTATACCAGCTGATCTGGAAGAAAAATAACACAATGATAATGGGTTTAGGAAAAGTATTATCACTGATGTTTATTTTTTTGAGAACCATGTGCCACTACAATTATTGCAATAATTCCACACATTTTTAAATGTCACACTAGAAGTGTAATTTAATGCTATTACACCTCATTTTCATTGAATTCATTATTCTCATGATAAATATTGCATTTTCTGGTTATAAGAATGAAATGTTGGTTGGAAAGATATTAGCCAGCATACTTTCCATAAAGAGGGAACACCCATCTTGCTCACTCCTCACTGCTGACACTGGGTGTGTATTCCTCCAAGGTGTGTGTCTGTGCACATGACCAGATGCACACTTTTTAAAAGAAATGTGATCATATCCACATGTTGCATCTTTGACCTCACACGCTGTGCTCATGTAGAGGTCTATGTGGTGGGTCCTACTGCAGTGTGGGCAAGCAACTCCCTGTTGATGAGTCTTTGGGCTCCTCCCCATTTCCCTACAAAAGCAGCACTCAACAATCTTCCTCATGTCCGTCTCCAACTTACTGGTCACATCTTAAGACTATGATCTGGAGCAGATTGAGGCAGAGGTGTTTTATGTTTAATTTTTTTTTTTTTTTATGCTCTTAGTTCTGAACGGCCCTCTGCTAAGTTGGCTCCGTTTCTCCTCTGCCCAAAACTCTGTGAACAGTTTCTTGGCATTCTCTACTGCTAGATGCTTTTATTCTTTCAGTGTTTTTAAATTACCTATGTGAAATAGGAAATCTCAGGTTCATTACCCTTCTCCAATCATTGAAAGAAGTCTTTATTACTCACTAGTGTGGTCATTTCTTTATAACTGCAATTAGAAACATTTCTTTTTGTGACCCTTTATGCATCACATATGTAGGAAAGATTTTTTTTTTTTACCATTAAGTAGCATCATCTACATGTCCTATATGGAATTATAGAAGCTGTGAATTTTGATGTAGTTGTAAGCATTGACTTCTTTATGGGGTTACACCTTTTGACTCTATCATTTTAGCAGGATCTTCTCTACACTTAAGATCATTACAGATATTTACAAAAATATTTTCTAGTTATTTTAATAGTTTTATACTTTTAGACATTTAAATACTTGATGCATGTAGACTTTATTTTCAGTGTGAAAGGATTCTTATGAATCTAATTTTACTTATTTATACCCCCCTGCAAAATTTACGAATTGTTTTTCTGCACCATTTGTTGAGTTAAAAGCATATTTCCCCATTGGTTGAAGGGGATCGCAGGCTCTCCCAATATTCACTTTGTGTCTAGATTTCATGCTGCTGCATTCATTTTCTTATCCTGCCTCCAAAGCCACATCACCTTGCACACTCTGACACACAACCCTATGACATTCAATAACTACCACAGTCACTTATCTAAATTGCTGTCACTTTTCCTTTGTAATTTGCAGAGTTTATTTCTCCACATGATATGGAATATTGTCTAAATTTTGAACATGAAATAGATATACTTCTGATATATGTGTTAAGCATATCATCATGGAGAAGTGGAGTTCAGAGAGAACGTATCTTATACATAAATTATATAGTGGCAAACCATATCTCATTTTTAAATTTCTGATCTGTGTTTAGAAAAATTCAGTGTCACTGAAATTAATTGTCTAGCATTTAATTATACACATAGTGAAGGCTGTTGGCTGTATTCTTGGGTGACTAGCAATTCCATGCTGCTAAACCATAACTCAATGATAAGAGGTCAACATCCCATTCTGATCTTTACTTGTCTTTCCCTGACAAGCCAGAGTCTTGGGTATAAACTGGAAGACTACCGTTCTTTGGATAACAAAGTTGCACTAAGTTTCAATATTTTATTTTTGGGGGGTATCAAGGATTGGACCAGGGGCATGTAACCACTGAGCCACATCCCCAGCCCTTTTATTTTATTTTTTAATTTTGAGACAGGGTCTTGCTAAATTGCTTAGATATTCTCTAAGTTTCTGAGGCTAGCTTTGAACTTGCATTTAATTATACACAGGGCTAACAGGCATGCACTGCCATGCCCACCTATAGTAAGTTTCAATTTTAATGAAGTATTGCAAATCAGTTGTCTTAAAGTAGTTTTTGTTTTAAGTTATTCTGTTTGACTTACAACATTACTCTAAGAGAAATTAAATGTTAAAAAAAAACAGTACTGCAGTGCACTTTATCATTGCTAATTCTTCTAAGTCTAATATGTTCTTCTGTCCCTCTCCTGAGTACCATCCTATAATCTTCTTAAATAGATAGAACTTTCTAGAAAGGCAGATATGCCTAATGGAAAATAATAATTTAAAAGAAACATGCTTGTTTTTGGTATTGTCTACCTTTTGGGGGATCAATTTACTGAGGCAGAGATTATGGCTTCAAAAGCATCAGAACAAGAAAAACTGAGGTTCAGTTACTTTGCAAGCACTACTAGTGTGTGACCTTGAACACAATCTTCATTTCTTCACTTTTAGAATTGGAATGATGATAATGTCTGATAGGGTTGTGCTGAGCAGTTCATTAGGTGACAAACATGTAAAACACCATACGAGGCGATAATGCATAGCCTCTTTTTAAATTATCATGTTGTATAAGAATAACTGCCAAAATTAAGAGGCTATGTGAAGCTTAAAAATAACTTATGTTGCTTTTTGGCTTTTATTTTTTATATTTTTCAAATGTATGACCCTGTATTTCTGGACATTGCTTATACCGTGTGTATTGATTGCTTTAGGGCCAGTTACACTGAAGTTTCCACGTGGCGTATGTAACATCTTCTAGGGCTACCTCAGAGTTCAAAGGATGCTGTTTTTATTTTGACTGTATTGATTTATGCCTCAAAAAATATCTGTTGAGTGTGGAGACATAATTCCAGATTCTGGAGGAAAGGAAGTAAACAAGACAGAGACAGGAGGAAAGCATAGGGAGAAACTTTCAATGGGTGAAGAACATTGTTTCAACTGATGGGACATTTTTCAAAATAAATTAATAATTTATTTTCTGATAAATTATTAACAGAAAGGATTTCTAAGAAAAAAATTCAATCAAGTAAAAATCATCTTTTAACTATAAGAGCACCTGTGGGACCTCTCAACGCTGACGTTGGTCCCACTTAATTCCTTAAAGGAATGTGACCAGGTGACCTGTAAGATGATGTTTTAGGGCTGGAGGATCTTCAAAATTTCTTCAAACTTCAAATATTAGTTATGTATATTCCTTCTATAAAAAAACTTCTCAGTTATAACTAAAAACACAAATATAAAATAAAGAATACATTGTAAATTACAGATCATAAATTGTGTTATTCTATCGGTGTTGTGCATTCCTTGATAGCACAGCACATTTTAGGGTTTCATGCATCTAGCAAGTAGAGGATAAAGCTTAAAAAAACAAACAACAACAACAAAAAAACTTCCTCTCCCAATTTCCTGTTGTTCTAATTCCAAGTGTTTAAGACTGAAGATACCCATAAATGTCTTCATGGAAGAGCTATTCCAGAAGGATGAAAGCCAGTCAGGTTTCTGAGTGATCAGCACCTGTCCCAGACTCCAGTACACTCAAATATGACCAGGGTCAGCACCTGTGGAATGTTGTAAAGGTGACGGAGGGGAGGTAAGTCAGGTCATCAGGATCAGGGGACCTGGACACCCCTGTCCGGGATGCAAGAGGCCGGAAGCTGGAGCAGGACGCAGGGGCAGGGTCTCGGGGCAGCCTCTCTTGCCCAGCAGACAGGATTTCATGTAGGGTCTGGAAATCAGGGCTCCCTTTGCTTTGCCCACCCCGTCTTGTCAGATTCTGACCGGTAGCATAGGGAGTGTGACCTGGGTGCCCAGGGAGAACAGCTTCTCATTCTGCACCAACTGGGGCCTCCTGGGGCTTTGGAGACATTGGCCATCCCTCAGCTGAGAGGAGGACAGGGTAGCACTCCTGTGCCATGCTCTGTGACAACCGCACTGTGCACAGACATCTCTCAGCCCTGATTGCTTCATCGGGAGGGGGACAGTCATGCAAGATCTTTGAAGGAAGAAACCAAGTAACCACAGAGAAGACTCCCCGCATTTAATAGCTTTAAGTGTGAACTTACTGTGTTCTGTCCAGAGGTGGGGCAAATTGGCCTGTGTTCCCAGTGGCCCTCAAATGTATGCCAGTGGAAGGAAATTTGTCTCAATATTTGATTATGTTTCTGTTTTCTCTTGATTTTTCAAAGTGTTCTCTTCTGCCTTCCTGTCTTCCATGGAATCTCTTTTCTGTAGGACAAGCAGGTATTGCTTGCATGGAAATATGCAAAAGTGGGTGATCTTAGCACCATTTTGCCCTGTTTTGCCCAGTGGCCTTAAGATATCACTCATTGTTATTATCAGAAATAAAATCTTCAAAAGAAGGATATGGAGCCACAGTGGAAATTAAAATTGAACACATTGTTCAAGACGAGTGATGTATGTTGTAAGGGAGATGAATACAGGTTGTTCAAGTCAACTTTTCGATTAGCCATGAACTCTGAGCCACTTATCCTGACTGCTACAGCAACCCAAAGCCTTGTGCTAAGTCAGGTAACATTGATGAGGCTGATGTGCTTTTCCATAGCAGAAGGGAAATCAGAGTGAATAGCTTTGAATTTAGAAAGTGGCTCAGGTTCCTGGAACATCCCTTTACTCACAGTTAGCAGGAGTCAGTCTCAGCTACCTGGGCAGGGACTTCTCCTGGCATATGTACTTTTTCTGTTACCTGGTTTTGTATTGCCTTGCAACGTGTAGCAATCAAGAAGAGAGGTGGCTCTCTTTAGCTGCCTGCTGAAGGTAATCTTATTTCCTACATCAGCATGTTTGAGAATAAGTGTGATCCTAAATTCTACCCTTCCCCCAAGAGAGGAAGAAGGGTAAGATGTTACGAGGGATATGGGGGGTCAGGTTCCTTCCATCATACCCATCCAGTACCCGCCATGCCCACAGCAACATAGACAATGTTCCCACATTATTCGAAACATGCAGTCTAATTTGGAAGACAAGCTAACATATCTCCCTGTAACTAATGTCATCATTTTATTGAAAATGCAAGAACTCAGAAGGGTGCATGCAGAAGGAAACTGAATTGCTTCTCAGCATTCCCAGATCACCCTAGGATTGTTCTTCTCAGGCCATGGAAGAATTTGGATGAATTCCTTAACTGTGCTGATCATTTTTAGGTACTAAAATGTACAGTGTTTTTCCAGGGTCACTCATTTAAATCAAACGTCTTCCTCTCTCACAGCTCTGTCTTTCCTCAGGGTAGGAGACCTGCTGTGGTTTCTTTCTATTTCTTTTTCTTACTTGGCATCATTCCTCTTCTGTTCACTCCTTAGTTGACCTCTCCAACTGGGGGCTCACAGGGGTGGGATGGGGAGAAGTAAGGATCAGAAGAATATTCATGAGCCGCACACTGGGGATCTGCTCCTAGCAGGGATCTCTTTTCTTGCCTTTAGATGTTTTGCTGCCTCCCCAGGAGGGTGCGTAACCACCTGCATATCAACAGATTCCAGGGCCTCTAACTCCTGAGTTTCCCCCAAAAGCCTCCTTGCTCCTGGTTCTGCCTTGTGGCTGTGAGTCCTGGTCTGGGATCCCCTCTTTCTTCCTCCTCAGTGGCCAGCACTCCTGGTCTCAGGCTCTGAGCCAGGTTCTGAGACGGTAGAAACAGCCACACCTGACTGGAATGGAGTTAGGCTGGATGCAGGAGCTTCATGGTGGCTGTGTGGTGAAGGAGGTGGCAGCAGCTGTGTTGTAGTGAGTGGAGGAAGTGGCAGGCTGACTAGGCGTTACCTCTCAGTGGGAGTCTGAACGCAGCCACATGGGAAGGGCATGGAGAAGACAGGGCAGTGCAGATGAAATACTCCAAGGACCTGCGGGGGTGCAGGAGAGCCGCTGGGTGAGGAGGCTGGCATGAGGCCTTGGTGTGCGACAGTGGTGATGCCCTGGGGTGTCACAAGAGCCCACTGATAGGTCATGGAGATATCTGACCTGTGCTGACCTGCAGGTGACACAGCAGTAGGAGACACCCCATCAGGGCCCCTCCCTCCAGCACCCGTAACTGTAGCGGGGTCCGTGAGCTGCGGAGCTAAGGCACCCGCCTGGTGTGTTCTATAGAAGTCGCGCCATATGCACAAGGTTGGGGGCACATGTGCGGCAGGCCTTGGCAGGGAAGGGTCGAGCAGGGCTCCTGCCCATGTAAGGGCCAAAGGAAGCTTGGCTGCAGGACAGGGAGGGGCTACATGGGAAGGAAAACAGGTGCAGGGCGCAGAGATTTGTCAGGGTGGCAGGAGGAAGAGTGCAGAAGGAAAGCAGGAGGCAGACCCGTCGAACAAGATTTCTGGGACAGCAGGACAAGCAGAGCCCGTCAGATTCCCAGCAGTGGCCTCCCTGTGGAGACGCCTGGGTGGGCCTGGCTGCTTCAGGAATGTCGGGGGAGTCCTTTATCAGGGGCACAAGGATGGCTGGGTAAGCTCCAGGCCCTCGGGAGACGCGGGCAGCAGGGAGGGTGCCGGGCACTACAAGCCGTTCCCTCTCTAGACCAAGCCCGGGCTGGCCCTGGCTCGTTTGTCACACTGCCAGTGGTCCTTGTGGGACAGGAGTTAGGGTAGACACAGTGTAGGTGAGACGACGTCTTACATGCATCTTAGGGTCAATGCCACGACATGGACATGCAAGGACAACCACACAACATAAATGACCTCCAAGATAGCTGCGGACAGTTAAGGAAATACAAGATCATATGGCTGTCAGTGGGGAGAAGTGGACAAAGTCAAGGTTGAGAATAAAGGGTAAGGCCAAGCAGAGCCGGAGGAGCCCGTCCTCAGGAGCATCTGCAGACTGGAAGCTGCTGAAATACGTTGGCCGGAGCGTGTGCTCAGGAGCAAAGAGTAATGTCCAAGGAGAAGGGGGCGTGTAAGCCAGCCGGCCAGACATTGAGAGTGTTCACGGACCACACGCGTGCTCACAGCATGGCTGCCTGTGGGGAGTTGGAGCCGCATCCCTCAACTGCAGGGATTTCCCTTCCCAGTGGATTAGAAACCAAACAACAACCTTGGCGCAAAGTCCTTGATAGAAAGTGTTTGATGTTACTTGTCCCCATTTCCTTTCTGCAGACTGTAACCTAGTTTTCCATGAAAGTATCTCTGAGACAGAATCTCCTGGAAAGAGAATTTCTACATGCCACTAGTTGGGGTGGGGGTGGAGGGTGGGTTTGTTCTAGCGAGGTCCCTGAGGCTCTGGCAGTGCTGGGAGCTACCAGACAGGGCAGGGCAAGTGACCGTGTACCACAGGTTCTGATGTCTTTGGGTTCACATCCAGTCACTTTAGTGGTTGGTGTCAGAACTATAAAGGTGGACCTCTGATCCAGCTGAATTTCTGGTCATTCTATCCTATCACTTAAAAACGAATTCTAAACATCACCATGGTACCCCTCTGGGCCTCACCAGGTAGCTAATCTGATGTGCCGTACAGCGACCCTCCCTTTGATTCCCACATTGTCTCCGCCATGTTCCTTTTCTCCTGCCATGACCAGCTCCCCCTGGGGACATCCACTCTGGCCTGTCACCTTGAAGCCAGTAAAGGAGCTACCCTCCTGGCTTTGTTAATGGCCCCCATGTGAAGACAGCAACCTCTGCCGTGCGGGGACAAGTTCCTAATGCTGAAGCCCCTGGGGCCAAGAGGTGCCAGGCTCTGCCGCGCAGTAGGACCATCTCCCTCCTCAGTTCACCTCCCATTTTGGCCAGTGCCCTAAAGCAATAATACTCGTGCACAGCTTTCCTCAGAGTCTCTCAAAGAAGAAGTTCTTCCATTTCTTATCTACTTACTGCTTATTTCCTAAAAAGCAGCTTTTGAGGCCCAGAAGTTTCCATACATTTCTCCCCAGGAACACACAGCATCTAGGGCCTGGGGCTTTCTTCTTCAAAAGAGAGATAATCTGCACAGATGTACCCTGCTGTTTCTCCCTCCACATTGCCCCAAACCTCTCCATTTCAGAGCAGGGCCTGTGCTTTCATTTGGTATTAAAATGTCCATTTAGATACTTTGACACAAAACACTGGACTACTTGTTCCAGAGGGGAATTTAAGCCTCTATGTGGTAGCAGATAGAAAAAGAGTGCGGTTTTTAAGTAGCAGTTGTTTTAACTTCTACTTATCAGGTTAAAAATAACACTGCAGAGTAGACCCACGTTTTAGATAAACGTATCCACAACCGACCAAGGTTTTTAACACCTGACTCTGCTGGAGAAGCACAGAGGAGTCCTCAGGAAAGTCCCCTGGGAAGCCCGACGACAGGGAGCCTTGGTGTTTCTGATCGTTTTTCTTTCTGTTCTTCAGAATCTGGGTCAGAAGAATTATTTAGAGTATCTCTCTTTTTCCTTCTTGTATTTTGACGCTGGAGACTGAATATGGGGTCCTGCATGTGCGCAGGAGCACTGTACCTCTGAGCCACCCCAGAGCCACCTTTCTTGTGTGATGGTGTTTTTTCTGTTACCATAGTGATGTGGGAAATTATAGGAAAGCAAAAACATCTGGTGTGTCTGTGACACACACCAAGTGAAGACATCTTTTGTCCCCCCGCCCCTCCCTTGACTGCTATCTCCCTTCCCTCCACACACGTGTTAAGCACCTGGTCTATACCAGTGACCATGCTAAGGTCCAGGAACACAGAAATCAACATGGCACATTCCCCCAATGGGTAGTTAGTGCCTTATGGAAAGATGGGCTTATAAAAATGTCGACTCTAATAACACACAGGCTTATATGGAATACTCTTGAAACACCAGCTGAAGCTTAGCTCTAGACCCGTGGCCATCAGAAGACCTCATAGAGGAAGGGGCTTGAGCTTACCCTTGAAGAAATTACCCTTTCTTTAGTTTTCCGACAGGGTAAAAATGTCCCTTTTCTATTCCACTTATGCCTGCGTACCATTTTCTACCTAAGAGTATACTGAGGTTTTTCGTACTGGAAATGAGAGTGATTTTCTGGCAGAATAAATAACCAGAGGAAACTTAAACATGGTTGTTTCCTGGGGAAGTTTCAGAGCATCACTGATGGTTTGTGATTGTCACTATGAAGCATGTCGAAATTAATATAGTTAAACTGTGTACAGATTAGGATTTCCAAAAGCAGGAGAGCCTTAGACTGAATTCATGTAAAATGTGAAGACTAGAAACACAGTCAACTTGCTGATTCGGAAGGACAGTGCTTGGTCTTGAGCACAGTGAGTGAGTGGGCAAAGGGAGAGCACTTGCCAAGGCTCACTCCACAGATGCTCTGAAGCCAGAGGCCCAAGTGGGAATCCCAGCTCTAGACTGTAGCAAGCTGCATGACCATGGTCTGAATAGTTTATCTCTCTATTTTGATTTTGTCATCCATAACCAGGAGTTCGAGATGGTAGTTAGCTGATGGGTTTGCCATCGTGATCAGATAAGAGAATGCTGTAAGAACCATCCATACCACTTAAAACAATTATATTTTGGTAAGCTTGAGTTTCTTGTCCTACTTACTTACATATACCTGTCCATCACCAAATACTTTGAAGTTGTGACATAACCAAAATTAAAATGTTTAGACTATCAGCTGCTTCCAACTTCATCAACTACTCCATGACATTCAAATAAAAAGTTTTTCAATATCATCTCTAAGAGAATTTGTTATATTTACATTTTGCTATATAACAGCTGAAGAATGACGTGACACCCAGGTAATGCAACAAAGCAAAATTATGAGGAAATAATAATATAAACATAGGACTATACATTTTATATTTATCTTAGAGTTTAATACAATATAAAGTCATTAAATTGTAATTCCATCTACTTATTTAGGTTTTTTTTAATGGTAGAGAGAAAAACACTTTTTTTTTAGTACTAATGATTGAACCCAGGGACACTTAATCTCTGAGCCACATCCCCACTTCTTTTATTTATTTATTTACTTTTTATTTTGAGACAGGACCTCACTAAGTTGATGAGAATCTCTCTGATTTGCCGAGGCTGACTCTGAACTTGTGATCCTCCTGCCACGGCCTCCCAAGTTACTAAAATTATAGGCATGAGCCACCATGCCCAGCAAAATGCTCATTTTTAAAAATATTTCCATCTCTGCAGTACCTGTATCTTGTTAATGCTAAATGCAAATGCAGGGGTTGCCACCATCTCATCCACAGGTGGTGAAGGTGCTGGTCCGACTGCTGCCTGTGGCACTCCCCTGCAGTGTTCTGCCGGCCAGGCGGCTCTTCATTATTCTCACAAGCTCTAACACAGGTTGCAAAGGCAGATGTGCTTTCTGGTTGCTTATACTGAGCCAAAGCTGAACCAAACCACTTGTGATTTTTAATAAGTGAGGTTATTTAGCATATGTGGAATCACAGATTAAAGGTGTATTGTAGTCTATAGTGCTAACAAAGCACGCACAGAGACCTGCCCAAGCATTCGTTGGCGTAAAGATATCCAAAGCTTCAAAAGTGCTCTTCAGCTAGGTCTTGTCACTGCTCAGCAGATTAATTGCACATAAGCTCAATAAGCCATAAGTGTTCTGGAGTGATCACAGTACATCATCCCAGCGATCTGTGGATAGCAGCCTCCTGAGACTTGCTTGACCTGCACCTTTCATTCCATCTCTAGCAGCCTGAGGATGCACCCAGGCATGCCCAAGCCGGAAGCACTTCACTTCCCTTCAAAGTGTTCTTTAAGCCCATGTCTTCCGTGGTCCTGGAGATTGTGATGACATTCGGACGGCTGTAGCACTTATTATGTACTCATTGACCATACAGTCGTCCAGGACTCAATGGAAAGGTGCATCAGGAAGAAACTTAAGCCAAGACTTCACACTTGAAAGCTTAAATGGTAAAGAGACTTGTTGGTTTCCATATAGCTCATTTTTCTGTATAAAAGTATATGTTAAACATAGAATCTTGGCCCTAAGGATTACGGTTCTGATAACAGAATAAGTACCAAAATATCTTGGTACTTCATCCCAAAATGTTGAATGAGCAGTAAACAATTTAAATATGGTTGATCACTATAGTAGCTAAAAGTACATAATGCACAAGAATTTGTTATATTTACATTTTGCTATATAACAGCTGAAGAATGACGTGACACCCAGGTAATGCAACAAAGCAAAATTATGAGGAAATGATAATATAAACATAGGACTATACATTTTATATTTATCTTAGACTTTAATACAATATAAAGTCATTACATTGTAATTCCATTTACTTATTTAGGTTTTTTTTTTTATGGTAGAGAGTTATTCTCAAAATATTTTCATGCTTTCAGGAGAAAACAAATCCTTGTACATAAGGAATATTAGGGACCCTTATGAAAAGTTGAAGAAAGTTATAAATCACTGAAGTGATCAGTTTACATACTCTAGTTTTCCATATTAAGTATAAATCGTTCATGTCACCTTGTAAAAGCAAGGCTATAAGTGCTTAATTACCAATAAGCACTGAAATAATACAGATGCTTTGGTTTGGTTTGTGATTCAGACTCTTCAGGTAATCTGGAAGCGGCTCTCCTCATCACGGGTCACAGTAGTCCACTTTCCCCGCGTGTCCAGAGATATCAGCACTAGCCAATTATGTTCTGCCTACAGTTGAGCCCTTAAAGTCTGATGTCAGCCTCTGAAGGTTCCTGTGACCCCTGTTGCTCAGCTCTGTTCCAGATCTTTCCCCAGGGCCATGTGCTCCCTGCAGAGACAACCAGCTCACACCACAGGTGCCTCCAGGGAGCAAGGGGCTCTCCCTGGAGGCCTCCATCTGCATGCTGGGTATTGGTGTATTTTAAGATGAATGCAACTCGCCTAGTAGAAAGCAAACTGAAAAGGAAGAGCTGAGTGAATGAAAGGTTACTATGAAATCTGAGAGCCTATGGTCTCTGGCTGTAACAGGCAAAGTTTGAGAAAATGATGGATTTGATTTCTTTAAAAGGCATCTTTTACCATGATGGAGAAAATATCTGAATTAATTAGACACCAAAGCCAGTGCTGTTGGGTCTCTACTGATCAAAATGACATTTCTTGTGAAGAAGCATCGCATCAGATGTTATAACAAATGGGTTCTCCAATAATCTTGAAATATGTGATTATATTTTTAATTGTCAAAATGTTCAGTATCATGTTGAAAGTATTGATTTTTGCATCATTTGATCTAAATTAGATGTTTTCACAATATTTATGACAAGACAATTATGTATGCCATGCCTGCAGTGCTTCATATCCATCCTGCTGTCCCTCCGTTGCCATGTGTTCTTGAGGGAATCATAAACAGAAATGAGAAGTGAGGACCACTTTCTTATTTGGGGGCCCTGGGCCCAGTGATCCACGCCTGGCTCTGATCAAGGCTAGGTTGAAGCAGAGGCCTGGTTAGGCCTGAGGCCAAAGACCACCTTCAGGGTTTCAGCTGGTATAAGTTGTAATCTCAGGGCTGTTATCACCAGTGACCAGCTGTGAGGAGACTACTCCAGGTAACCTGTGTGACCTCCCAATACTCCACTTCTTATTGGTTCCCCTAACAATAAACATGGCCCAAATAATGAACCAAGCATTGGCCATTATGTTAGTCCTCTCCCCTTTCCAAGACGGGCGATGAAGGAGGTTGGACAGGGGCAGGCAGGGGAGCTCAGGAGTCCAATATACTCGACTGTCGAGAACAGGAGGAATGAGTGAAGAGTGTGTTTTTCCAAGGGAGAGGCTGGGGCTCCAGGTGCAGCAACATTTGGCGTGGAAGGAGGGTGATGGAAAAGTAGTCAGGGGCCCCCGACTCGTCTGTGTTATGATGAATATGTTACTCACATAAATCAGATTCCCGTGCACGACACATGTGACTTGGTAAAGAATGGTAAAGCACAGACTTGTCACCTTTGCTGTGGATTCACTTACAAAACAAACAAACAAACACGAATTAGTCCCACCTTTTTATTTCTTTGGCAGGGAATGGCCCCATAACATAAAACTGACTTTCATAAAATATCAGTAAATTTGAAATGCCAGATGGAGACCTTCGTCTTGACAGTTTTGAACTGTTCTTTTCCATTTCAGAGGCTCAGAATGAATACTTATCTTGTCAGTTTATGCTCTATTGTACAAAGGCTCTGTTTTGTGTAAACGAACGTCAGTCAATTTAGAACAAATTGATTTCCCTCTCTAAGAATGAAATATCCTATCTTGCAAGCAGATACTTTCCATGAATGTGTCATTTACATTTGATTTCTGACCTCAGCCTCCTCTATTGATTGCAACGTATAAGTATTCATACTTTCAGTCTGGAGATGTGAACATTTTCTGCTTACTATTTTCTCACCCAAGGACTTTCCTATATTATGGTCTTTATACTCGAACAACTCCCCAATTCTTGCAGCTCGAATCATATAAAATACATTGCAATTTGCTTCAATTTCAGAGAGTAGCAGGGTGAGCAGTTAAAGGTGATAGGGGAGAAAGGAAGGAAGAGGAATGCGTTGCAAGCAGACTTCAGAAAGGAGAACGTAGCTGACAGTCTGCAGCTTACAAATGCCACTCTTGAAAATCGGGCTAAGACTGAAACCGGACCTTGGAGGCAAGACTGGAACAGCCCTGGATCCAGCTGGTCTTGCATTTCTCTCTAAAAGCTTGGATTGCTACAGTGCTTTCCCTTTGCAAGTACCTTTGATTTATCTCTTTTTTCCTGAGTGATCATCACCCTTAGCCCATGCCTTGTTATTGCAGGAGAGGGAGAAAGAATAATCTATAATCTCAAGGAAGCTTCCCCACCTAGCAAAGAGTGAAGCTCGGTGGAGCACTTGTTGTGTGAGATCTTTTCTCCATGGACATGATTTGGTGATTTGTTAACGTAAAATCGTAGAACCCACAGTCAGCAAAATCTCACCTACTGCTTCACTAGTGAGAATGCTTGCCAAGAAAAAAAATCGGAACAGTGGGCTTCCTTTTTAAAGGATTGATTATAAAAATCCCTGTTCTAGAAATCAAGCTGCAGGTTTACTCAAGATAATATGTTTTAAGATGTGTATTTTCTACAACACCATGAATGAGTTATCTTCCAATAATATCAACATTTATACACACAAGGTCATTGTAGTCAAAAAATATTGGATACATCCTAGGAGATGCCTCAATCCATGAGGGAACAAACCTTTGATGGGCTACCCCACAGTAGAGAAAAGAGATGATTAACACCTCTACATACCCAGATCTCTACCCTAAATTTTAGGGTAGTTTTTAGAGCATATTGCTAAGTGAGAAAAAAAAAAAGCAAAATACAAACAACAACAACAAAACACCTATTGGACTGCCACTGTGTAGGAATGAAGAGGAATTTATCTGCTGGCAAAGAGAGCTAAGCTGTCAGGTATCAGACTAGCCAATGAAAGCAGCAACCTGTTAAGGAAAGAGGGGGCCTTTAGTCACTCGGGGCAGTGGTCTAAGGGATGCTTTCGGGAGCACCAGGATTCCCCTCTATTTCATCGTCCCTCATGAAACAGCACCCTGATGGAGAGTTAGTGGATCTATAGGGTGTCAGGGTCATCTCACTTTTTTTTTTTTTTATCAGCAAGTTAAGAAGATTCATTGCCAATTCAGGCTTCAAATAAGCTGGCATGTGGGGCTGTCCATGGTTCAGAAAGATATCACAGCACAACAGAGCAGTGGAAAGATCCAGGCAGCCTGACCTAGCATCCACCTTCTCTTCATCAGATCTCTGCTGCACAAGGCAGCTGCTGGAGGAGCCAGTTCTTCAGCATCAGTCTCCCACCTGAAGGGGCTCCAGTGCTGGAGCAGGTAGCCTCAAGACCCATGCAGGTCACTGCTGAGAGGCTACCTGGACCTCTTCCAGCACTGGCAGATCTCCTTGGGGCCAGCCACTATGGATTTGGCCCTATGGAGGGAGAAATGGTGCTAGAGGAGTCGTCATGACAGTCATATCTTAGAGGTTGCAAACTGGCCATCTGCCGCAGTCCGGCTGCAGCAAAATAACCGGGGGGGGGGGGGGGTGACGAGCAACTTGGGTAGATTGATACAGCAGGAGAGGGAGCCGTTTACTGTAGGACAGGAGGGGTATTTATACATTCCACACAGCTTATCTAATTAACATAAACTAGATACAGAAGTCAACCAATAAGAAATCTCCACACTTAATGGCTCTCTGGCGTTACTTCACAAACCACTCCCTCTGGCAAAATGCCAGGCGCCATCCAGACTTGTTTACAGACCTTAACAGCCATCCATGGGCCAGATTTCCCCAGAAAAGTACATTTGGCCCTTTTGGCCCCAACAGTGTATAAAAAAGAACAAGTAGTTGGCAATACATAAAAATTGTAAAATTTCATATTTAAAAATCTGCATTTTTGGCCTCCAAAGGGGAAAAAATGTGACTATCTGGCATTTCTGGACCCAGAACACTTTTATATAGCACTCATTGGCTAGACTGCAACTGCCCCTTATGGACTGAAGTACATCCTCCATTACATCATATTTCCAACTACAGACTGGAGCTCAGCTGCCTTATATCAGTGCAGTTATTATTATTATTTTTGTATAGTATGAGGAGTGCTCATTGTTCCATGGCATACATTATCTTTATCCAGTAAGGAAAAGTGGAGGTCATACCTGGAAGCAGAATGTTTCAGTGCTCCTTCTTGCTCACGGATGTCTCTTGCTTGGCCCTGAAGCCACCAGAATTGGTGACTGATCGTAAACACCTACAGCATTCCTAAAATAACTCCTGCAAAGGAACCGCAACACATACACCCTGCCTCTCCAGGATACACTCTGCCCAGTGTCAGTTAGGCAAACCTAGACAAGAATGCAAAATTAATTATAGAAGTTAATGGAGGAACAGATGGAGATCAATTACTTCAGCCCCTTTACTATAGGAGGGGCTTGGAGTAGGATGAAAAATATTAATACCCTGAACTCTGCTTTTCACTTAGTGACAAAAGGGAAAGTTAAAAAGGTGGTGGCCAAGACTGGGTCACTCTGAATTTAAATCCCCAAATAATGTTGGTTTCCTCTCCTTGACTGTTTTGGAAATAAAAGAAGCTCTTAGAAAGTTATCTGGGTAGGGAGGAGAGGGATGTGGCTAGCCCACAGACATCCTGGGCTCAGGGAAACTGCCGCACTCACCTTCCCTTAGTTCAGAGCTGCTTGTCCCAGTTTGAAATGTAAGTGGCACTTGAGGACATTCAGTGAGGGCAGCGGAATCATCACAGAACAGGGCTGAAGACAGGCAGAGAGTCAGAAGTGGGCCTTGGCAAACAGGACGAAGGAAGACAAAGGCCTTCCCTCTATCCCTTCATTCTGCTGTGGCTGCTGCCACTTTATTTGCCCTTTAGAGATGCAGAGACCTTGACACAGACGCTTCCCACCACTGCTCAGGATGCTGTGGAGTTTCTGGTGCTGAGCCAGCTGGGAGGCTCAGGTCGGGCATTGTGAATCACTCTTGGGCAGCAAGTAGGTGCCTTCCTTGAAGGGACAGTGACAGGGAAGTCCATAGGTGTTCAGAGGCTCTGGGCAGGCTCCCCAGGGGGAATCACAGTGTTAAGCACATCACAGAAGTCTTTGTAGGTCAGCTGCCAAGCTGCTCCACACGTGGGATCTTGACCCAGAAGCCAGCCCCTTCCTTCTCCACCGTTAATTCTACCTTCTGAGGCGAAGTCAGGGGACACTGGTCTTGCCCTCGACACTGACAGTCACATTCCCAGGAACGACAATGGGATCAGGTTCCAACATCAGGCTTTTGATCATAGCAGGGTCCTTCCCTTCATCACAGTTATCCCAGGAAAAGCCACCAAGCTGGGGGCAGCGGTTTGGGACTGAGCGCCCAGGCAGCAGGGCCGGCAAGAAGCAAGCCCAGGAAGATGGAAGCGGAATGCGCATCAAGGGATGCATGGGAAGAGTGGATCCGCGCGAGTTCACCTCACTTTTGAGGGTACTTCCCAAACGTTCTGGCCATTCTCTGGACCCCAGACCAGTGGAGGGCTCAGAGTAGACTAAGTCAAATGCAGCATGTGCTCAGGGTTCAGAGGGGCCTGGGGCAGACCCCAGCCTGAGGGCTCAGGGAGAGACCTAGAACGAACCCTCCAGGGCCAGGGGTGAACGTATGGGAAGAGGTGACCAGCCAGGGGCTCCCAGTCCCGGCTGAGCTCTCGTCACAGATGGCCACGCACGGCTGCGTGCTGAGCTGGGAGGGAGGCATCTCCAGGCCTCTCAGGTAGGGGCTTTCACTGCGGATTACAGTTGGCCTGGAAAATGCACACACGGGTTTTAACCAGGAGCCGGACTCCTCAGAAATGAGAAAACAGGCAGTGTCTGGGTGGTTTTTATAAAGCAAAGGGGAAGAATGAGCTGTAGGCAGTGGGATTGATGACCTCTGGGGAGAGTCATGACCAGGCATGGGTGGGGTCCGGAGAGCGACTCGTCTCTGAATAGGTCTTCTGTGTGACTTTGGGTTTTGGCCTTTGGAACCATGTGAAAGTTTTATTTATTTATTTATTTTAAAAGAAATAAACATAGAGAAGAGAATAAAGCTAAAATAAATTGTAGATACAAACAAACTTAATGTCATTTCAAATGAATAATACAGCACAGGGGAACGGGAAGTTACCAAATAATTTTCAGCACGAGAACTCTTTACTATGAAGTCAAAATAACTATAAAAGTGAACTTAGTAGTTTTGTCTTTTGTCCTGGCTGGGTTATCAGTTAACTCTTTTCTGTGTATTTCTAAATATCTGACTTTTCTAAATATCTAATATTGAGGGTAATTGGAGCCAAACTTCTTACCACCACAGAAAGAAGCTGCAAGCCTTGAAAGGGGGTCTAGAACCGACACGGCGCCTGGTTGGAATCCGTGGTCTCTGGGAACTCGGGCTGTCCACAGGAACCCGGGTGGTCATGATATCTTTGCATTAACACACAGAATTGGATTGGATTTCTGAGGGTCAAGAAGCAGCAACCTGGCAGTAGGAAGGAGCCCCCAGAACGTAGACAGTAGTTTCCTGACACTCTCACCACCCAACACACCAGATTCCATGGAGAGGGGAGGGCTCTGGGCTTCAGGCAGCCAAGGTACCACAGAGCCTGTTCCTAAGAGGAAGGGAGATGCTTGCAACAGTGAAGAGGCTGTGATGGTTGGGATCTGGAATGTCCCCAGAGGCTCATGTGTTGAAGACTTGGTCCCAGCTGGTGGGGCTACTGGGCGGTGGTGGACCCTTTAGGAGGTGGGGCCCAGTTGGAAGAGTGGGTCACTGGAGGCTGCCTTTGAAAGCATATTTTTTTCATTGGCCCCACCTCTCTCTCTGCCTGCTATCCACTATGAAGTGAGCTCCTTTGCTGTGTTCCACTCTTCCACCATGATGAAATGCCTCATCATAAGCCCGGAAACAATGGAGGGGGCAGCCATGAACTGAAACCTCTGAAACTCTGAGCCAAAATAAATTTTTCCTCCTTTCAGTTGTTTATCTCAAGTATTTTGTCATAGTACTGAAACGCAGACTAACACAAAACATGTAGGATCTGGCTTCAAGGAGCTCCCTTTGTGCCGCAGTCTGGCTGGGCACAAAATAACCAGGCCACCACACTGCCTTGTAGATACAAACAGCAATTCTTTATTTCCGACCTCTCACCGGCACTCTACACGCGTGTTCTGGGGAAAATCACACCTCCACCGGGCTCTGCATCCCAAATACTCTCTGAATCCCCCTAGAACTCAACTGGGAACTCAAGGAGTGGGCACCTGAGGCAGCAGGATACACCCTATTCCCAGCAGGATCCGCCCTAAACCTGGATCCACCCTAAACCTGGATCCACCCCAAACCCGGATCCGCCCTAATCCCTGAGCAAGGTCACCTTTCAAATCAAAACTCTCAAACATCCATGCAATGTCACTGGAAATGACCTGAATCCAAGGCAAGCCCATTTCCACAATGGAGAGTCCTCCCTCTAAGCCACATTGGGTAGGCTGACAAGGAAATTGCCATGCGTCATTTCTACTTGGCTATGGCTTTCAGCACCTTTGGCTAGACCTAGGAGAATATGAACATCAAAACAAATAATGGAATTTATAACCAATAGATATTAACCCAGGAAAAAAATAGCAATCCATGTGTGCTTACTGACATAAATTAATAAATGAATAAATGGTTCTCTTCCTTTCAGTAAAATTCCAAAAGCATATAAAATAATACATTTTGAAAAATCATAATTTACTAATCATCATACTAATAATTGATTCAGGCAGGGATAATCAATAGATGCTAACATGGAAGGACATTTGCATAGCCTTACATGTTTCATCCAAAAGTACTTATTCACGAGAGAGAAAAATAGTCACCATATAGTGAGGACACCTGGCAGAGACCACAGAACCAGACGACTCAAGTTGAACTATTGGGACAACCAATGGCATGCATCTCCTGAAAAGAAGCATTAGACCAACCCAGATTGAGGGGTGTCCTCACAAAAATTGGCCTATACCCAACAGATAATGTCAAGATCATGAAAGAAGAAAACAGACTAAGGAACTGGTTCAGGTCCCAGGACACTGAAAGGACATGAGCAAATAAGACCCCCGTCCCTGGTTGAAATTTGGGACTAGCCTATTGTTTAGCTTATTAATGGACATTATCAATTACTGATGTAATTGATATGATTTACAAATAAGAATCAGATTTAATTAATTAGATACAAGTTTTCTACCAACATTTCCTGATTTTGATAACAGTGTTTTAAGTAGGAGAATTTTCTTATCAGCATGTAGGAATTAAACACATCAACGTTTTAAAAACATTCCTCATCATAACTAGAAGGATTTTATTTCGCTGCTCAGACCCTAGTGTGCCCAGGGAGGGTGATTTTTTTTATCTTTAGTGTGTGTTAAAAAGGCTTAGAAGGAATCCCCGAGTTTGTGTTATGGCTTCGGCTTTTCTTCCTTGTGGAAACTGACATATCTTTTTTCCTCCTTTCTTGGCTTAAATTATTACAGAATAGTGGTGCCGTGGTGGTGGGTTTATTTTCATTTGGCTGAAACCTCTAGAATGAAGGATGTTTCCTGGCTTATGAAATGTGATTGTTTCTGTGCAGTGATCTTCTCAGGGTGAGTGGCTCCGATTTCCATTTTCTCCAATTTTCATTTCCAAATTCCCATTTGCCTTCCAGGTTTGAGTGGAGCCAACCCAGTGTTTCACCTCTTTATGATCCTCTTTATGTAGTTTATTTTGTTCCTGAACTGCAGAAATATTTTAAGGTTATCCAGATTTCTTGGTTTCTTAAAGATTGTTAAAGCTTTTTCTACTCTAGTCATATTACTTTATCTTTGCTGATAAAATTCTCAAGAATCATAAGGCTAAGTAAAGAACATTCCTATCACAAAGCCAGCATCTTTATTCCCAGAGAGTCCCTGGCATCTTTTTCTCATGTTCTATGCTCTTAGGATTTATTTTCCTATTTCTTCTTTGCAGTCCCATTGTCTATTTCCCTTTATTTTAAACTGGGTAGTGTTCCATTCAGAATATTATTCGCTATCCAGGAAAGACTGATGGACGTCACTGATTGTGATAGCCTTAACCTTTCCAGCTTTTATCTGGGGGCCGTTAATTCCCGGGGCTTTGTTCAGATTCCTGCTAGAACTTGTTTGGTTGGAAATGCTGGTATAAAATCGACCCTAAACAGCAGGCTTTGGCTGCATTGTGCAGTTATCAGCCATGGCTGGGAACTTAGTGAGTCCTAGGAATATGAACCTCCTACTATTTCTCCATTTTATTCTATAGCTCCCAGTTGACCCAACGGACACTAGGCCCATGTGGCCCATGCAGGTGAGCCTCCAGACGGCAGAAGGCAGGTGGGAAGGTGGAGGTGGGTCTGAAGGACACATGACAGATGTCCAGGAGATAGAGCTGCCAAGTGCACATTTCTCTCTGTCACCAATGGTGCCAAGTTTCCAGACACACACGTGTTCCTTCTATCCCTGATTTCTGAGCTTCTACCGGCTCTCAAGAATTCACAAGAATTTCCACGGTTAACTTTGTAGTTCTGCCTCACTACATTCCTTCAAAAGAAACTCAGTTTTATGGTCTTAGACAATCCGGCTATGCCTCCTTCCCTTTGTAGTTTTTTCAGTTGAACTTCACTTTTCACTCTAGTATCCTGCTAAAGTGTGAGGGATCTCCCACAGCGAGATCTGAAATATATCCACAGCTGTAATTTTCAAACCCAGGTTGTGTGTGAAAGCCTTTCATTTGGCAATCTCAGAGTGCCGCGGAGATAGAGCACCTGGGTGTTGGGGATGTATACTGAGTCTGGTTTTTTAAAAGGTATTCAAAATTTAGTGTTTGTGGAATGAGGTTATTACAGAGAACTCGGGATAGCTGTAAATCCAAATTGATTTGGAACCGTACCGCATGCCTCTGGGAAAAGCTCAGCCATTTCCCTGACTCTTTTCTTCCTCCCAATATCATATCATTAAGGTAGCAATGCTGTCTGCCAGAACTCGTTGTGATGAGCAGATGGATTACTAATATTTTGTTGATTGATTTCTTACTCAGCTCTGCCATAAAACTTAATTGATGATTCTGCCATCAACAGTTTTAGTAGTGCCCATTGAGTCTAGACTTGGAGACCCGGCAGACGCCTGCCGCCGGGCCTGGAGTCTCACGTTCAGTTTTCACCGCCGTTTCACTTTGTTTCCATGATCTCTTTTCATTTCAGATATATTTGGAGAGAGATATATTTCATTTTTGGAAATATATTCTCAAAATGTCCCTATCAGCACATGTCAGGCTATAAAATCACCCTCTGATATGCTGAGACTTCTCCCAATACCTTTGATTTCTTTCCTGAATTGTGTAGCTGTGAGGCTTCTGTCGGTTGTCTTATTCTTGCTGTTGTGATCCTGGAATATTTTCTCTGCATTCTTAGAATGAAGAACAACCCCCACAGCCGTTCTCTAACGGGATACAGTTGCACGTCTGTCCCTGCACCTGGTCCTCGTTTCACCCTGACCACTCGGCCCTGTCCTACATTCTGAGACTAGACGTATCTCTGTAAAAGCACCGTCCTTCATTTAATATGAAGAATGAATCAGAGCAACCTTGCCTTTCAGTAAAAGTCAAAAACATTTTTTAAATGCTTATTTTCTACTGCCCTAAATAAGTAAAATATTTGGCTGTTGGTTGAGCGTGTACTTCCCATTCATTTTTCATTCACTCGGCCATTCACGGTTCATTTGTTTAACTGTGTGTGTGTGTGTGTGTGTGTGTGTGTATAGCCTGTCAGGATTTTAAGTTCCAGAAACACAGTGGTGAACACGAGCAGGTCATCGCCCTCCAATGGAACCACACAGTCGGGTGTTCCCGGGCTGACCTGCAACACGCAGCGCCCACAGACCATGCTGAGAACTTGCCTGAGCTTTCCAAGTGGGATGGAGAGCTGGAGAGGAGGAAGTAGGGGAGGAGTGTAATTTGGGTGAAATTGTTAAATGTTGAATCTGCTTTATGTTCCTGAAGGACTCATCTTACTGAAACTGGGGCAAGCATCGATTTATTGCATATGATTTTGTTCCATTTTGTTTTAAATTCCCATAATTGTTGATGGTGCTCTCAGTTTACTCAGTGACCATTTGTTAAGTGACTGCTGGGCTAGGAATGATGCTAAGGGATGGAAAACTAGACAGGAGAAATAGACATTAGACAGAATAAAATCACACAGATAAATATTTCATTTTATCTTTAATGTTTAAAAGGAAAGTCCTGTGCATTTGATAGCGATTCTAAGAGAAATGCACTCACCTAATTTTGTTCAAATAGGACAGCTATGTTTTAATATGCATTTAACTTTATTAAATTCGGTAATGTCATTGTGAGCACAAAACACAAATAGATATTGACTATCCCTTTATGTTATTTTAATTTCATACTTTAGAATTTTGTAGTAATGGACTCATGTTTTGGAATTAAATGGATTTAGAAAACAGAAGTAGTGCTTCTCGTCACCATCTTCTAATCCTTCCATCTGGCCCCAGTCTGCAGAGTTAAGGGGTCGGGTGGGTCTATTAGCCATGCCCGGCTGTTCTGTATCTCCACTGCTTTCAACTAAGCTGGAAAAGTAAACTGAGCCCAAGGAGCTTTTACCCCGGACAAGGCCTTTCTTCTCTCTAGCCAGGGGCGCTGTTGGCAGTGGGCGGGCGCCGGCTGTCACACTCACACAGAAAGCAAATGAAAGCTCAAGAGTTTTCTTTCTCTCCTCCCCTCCTCCCTGTTTCCCAGCAATCTGACACTCTGGGGGGCAGGAGGAGGATGCAGAGAGCGCTGAGGAGAGCTTCTTTGACTCTGTTCCCCCAGAGCTCCTCTCCTGCTGAAGGAAATGAAGGGTCAACTCGAGTTTCAGTGCCATGTACAGTGCCTTGCTCTCCATCGCACCTGCCTTACTAGTCAGTGTTTCTTATCATCTTTATTATTACTTCATGAGACTCTCCTTAAAAGTCCCCACTCTGGATACCTTTCATGGCACCTCCACCTTGACCTACACTTTTTCGCCTTTATTATAAATTAAGGGTTAAATGCAGACCAAACTGAAAGCCTCCCAAACCAGAGATTTTATCTTGGAAGAAGCACATATTCCAAACAGCTGCCTTTTCTCTTTTTAATCTAATGGTACCTATTATTTAATATTAAGTTTAGCTTGATGTCTTGGAGAACCTTTATATTTCCCAGGTGAATTCTGTGACTTCAAAAGCTGGTACCCTGAGATTCGTTCACTTTCGCTGCTCTTCAATACAGATCTTCCTTGTCCCCACAGACAAGTGGCATGTTTCTACGAGAGCGAAATGTATATTTTGAGTTGCTTGCAAAATAATCAATACCGATTCAAATAAAACGATGTCTTACCCATTTTCCTAAAATTTGATTTATTCCATTGACTCCAACATCAAAAATATGTCTATGAAATTTACTTTTCATTCACAATCATCCCAAGTCTGAGAAGCCGCTTATGAAGCAGACAGACCATCAGCCCATGCTAGGAAGTCACTGCTCCTCCCCGGGCAGAGGACTGCGGTGTGTCCCAGGGGTTCTGGGGTGCAGTCCCAGTGCTCTGAGCCCCGCAGCTCACAGCTTCTTTCTGGAGCTGCTATTTTTGCACAGACACTTTCAGGAATGTTTGGTGCTCTGGTTGTGTTCATATCACCTCCAAGACCTTTAGGAGTTTGTTAACTGCTACCTCAACAATAAATGTTCATTATCCTCAGGAAATAACGAAGCACTAAATCCCAATGTCACCTGCTGGCCATACAGGTCTGTGGCGTCCTCTCTGGCCAACTTCTCATGTTAAGTGACAGCGGCCCTGCATACTTGGGGCCTGCACAGAAATTGCCACCTGGTGAGAGGGCCCTGAAGTCCTCCTTACTCGCTTCTGTCTAGGCCTGCACTCGCCTGCTTCCGTGGTTATAAAGAGAAAGCAGGGGAGTGAGGGCCAACCCTGGGGAAGGCTGATCCTTGTCATTACGTATGATCTGAGAATACCTTGAATTGACCGAAGCAGTAAAAGGAGTGTGGTATGTATGTGTGTGTGTGTGTGTGTGTGTGTGTGTGTATATATATATATATATATATATATATATATATATATACATATATATATATATATTTTTTTTTACATGCATGTCAAGCTGGATTTTTGAATTTTTTTTTCTTTTTAGTTATAGATAGACACAATACCTTCATTTGATTTATTTATGTGGTGCTGAGGATCGAACCTGATGCCTCACACATGCGAGGCAGGCGCTCCACCACTGCGCCCCAGACCCAGCCCAAGCTGGATCTTTAACAATTAATATTATTAAGTGTCAGTCTTCTTCCATCAAGATGGTGAGTTTGGGGAGATTCACCCTTTGTCATCCAGAAACGAGCAAAAAATATTAAGAGTGATTCTCAAGAAACCAGCAGCAGAGGGCAGTGATTCCGAGAGATGGGGAGAATGAGGGAGCAGGCTGGCCCGGCTCAGTGCCTTCAGGGTCCGCAGGATGCACCAAGGAGGAGTTTCCCAGGCGGAGTCCAGCAGAATCCCTGAATAGAAGTGAGAAATGTGAGATTTGGGGAGACCACAGACACTGGAGCTGGACGGTCTAATGGGAAGAGAAAAGGTACCCAGACAGGGATGTGGTAAAAGACTTATCTGAAAGGACTAGAGGGACAGTATGGAGCTCTCACGAGGACTGGTGATGCTACTTCTTCCCACCAGCCACCTGGAAAATTCCTAATGAATCGAGTGTCCGCTAGAAGACACAGAAAGGCCTTCCTCAGTAGCAGGGAGTATTTTTTTTTTCCCCAAACTAAATGCTTTTCTGAACCCAATTACCAAATATTAAAAATCAAGACCCTAAAGGATAAAGTTATTACCAAATAAATAGTTACATTGCAACACAAAGTCTAAGAATGATTCTTGGAATACAAAAATAGTTAATACCCAACCAGACAAAATACACAATGTCTAGCATCTAATCAAATATTATAAGTCATGCAAAGAGGCAAAATTATAATAACCAATAATGAAGAGAAAAATTAATCAAGAACTAGAACTGATAATAGATATTAGAATCATTATGCAAGGAAATTAATAATAGCCATTATAAGTGTGTCCTGTTTGTTCAGAGAGCTTAGAAGAGACATGGAAGATACAAAGCAGACAGACAATGGACTCTTGTGAGGAAAACAACAATATATGAGATTAGTGGGTGTTATGGTTCAGCTGTGGTGTCTCCCGAAAGCTCACCTGTATGACAACGTAAGAAGCTGTAGAGAAGAAATGATTGGGTATAGGCTTAGCATAATTAGTGAGTTAAGCCCTGAGGAGATTAACTGAAGGGGTAGGGTGTGGCCAGAGGAGGTGGGAATTAGGGCGTGGCCTTGGTATATATATTTGTATCTGGCAAGTAGAGTCTCTCTTTTTGCTTTCTGATGTGAGCTGCTTCCCTCTGGAACTGTGATAAACCGTTCCTCCGTCCAGTTGTTCTGGTCAGATCCTCTAGTCACAGCAGCAAAAAAGCTGACTAAAACAGTGATATTCGACTCTACAGAAGATTAGTGAACTGAAAAACATAGCACTAGGAACTATCCAAATGGAAACTCAGTCAACACATTTTTAAATGGGGAAGAACATCAGTGAACTGTGGGGCAATTTCAAGAAGCTTATAGCTTGTATATATGTAGTTAAAGTACCTGGGGGTGGTGGGAGAGGAGGAGAAGAGATACAGAGAAGAGGAAGAGAATGGCCGGAAGTGTTTCAGTGACATGAAGAAACAACACCAAGCACAGGGTAACACAGTGCTTATGCAATTTGTTTTAAAAAAAATGTTTAAAAGCATCCAAAGAAAGCAGGAACTATTTATAAAGATGAAGACGAAAATAAGGGTGAGAGATTTCTTATAGGAAAAAACACAAAAGAGAAGACAGTTGACAGCTTTAAAGAACTGACAGAAAAAAATTCTTCAGCCTAGAAATTTATATGAAGCAAAAGTCAATTTCAAAAGTAAACGTGAAACAGAATTTGTGAGACATACAAAAGCTGAAAGAATTCATAGCCAGAAGAGCTACAACACAGTTGAACGTAAAGGAGGTTCTCAAGACAGAAGGAGAGTTGTACCAGTTGGACACATAGGAGTAAAGTGTATCAGAAATGATCACTACACAATCGAACACGTAAGATTTTTAATTACTTCATCAGTGTAATAAATAACCGATTGTTTAGATAAAAATGAAAGAATGTATTTCAGGGTTTATACCATATATAAAAATTTGTGAGAACTAGAGTGTTAATCTGGGTATTCAAAAAATAGAAAGTTCTTAGAAGCTCTTGTACTGTATGAAAAGTGGTGGGATATTACTTTAAAATAGTTAACGATGTGTAGTATTATGTGCATGATACTCACTAAGCAATCACTAAAATAGTAAAGAGCTATGGCTGGTAATCAAGGAAGAGGGCATGGAGTCCCCCAAATAGTTAACACAACAAAAAAGCAGAAAAAGGTGATAAAAGAGGACTTGGAATAAGCTGAGTGGAAGAGCACTTGCCTACTGTGTGAGGCTCGACTTCTACTACCATGGCCGTGGAGAACAGTAAAGGGCAACAAAAAATATGTGGGATAGATAGAAAATAACTTGTAATATGATAGATTTAAATTAAATCATATGAAATATAATTCAATATAAATCTTGAAGATACCCCAAATTAATACAGAGATTTTTAGTTTGAACAAAAAAGCAAGACTCAATTATATGTTGCCTATAATAAACCCACTTTTAAAACAAGTATTTCAAATACATTGAAATGGATGAAAAAAGGTGTACCATGATAACATTAACTTTAAAAATCTGTACTGGCTAGGCTAATAACAGATAAATAGGTCTCAGCGCAAATAATATTATAAAGACAGTATTATCATAACAATAAAGGGTTGGTGCATAAAAGGAACCTAATAATTCTAAATATTTACATATCTAAGAACAGAGTTTCAACATAGTTGAAGTGAAAACTGATAGATTTGCCAGGATGGAAACATAAATTCACAATTACAGTAAGATCTCAATATACCTATATCAAACTGGAACACATAAACAGAAAATTAGTAAGAATATAGAAGATTTGAACTATATTACCAATAAAGTTCAAGTAATTGACATTTACAGAATATTCTACCTAACAACAGCAGAATATTCATTCTTTTCAAGTGTACATGGAATATTTATCATGATAGTCTATATTATGGGACAACCTAAGTTTTTGTTCAATATGTGAATAGATAATAAGTTGTGGCATATTCATACAATGAAACAGTAATCTGCAATGAAAATATATGAATAACCTGGATCAGAAATGAAAAGTTTCATCAGGAATAAAATCAAAAAAGACTTGTTGAATTCAACAGCACCACCTGTAAACTAGGTATGATTGATATCTGTATTCTTCTTCTACCAACAACAGAAGAAAACACATTCTTCCCAAGTTAACATGGATTATTCACCAACATAGACCATATTATGAACCATAAAAGAGATCTTAAGACATTTTATAAAATGGAAATCACAATATTTACTCTTAGGCTACATTGGAATTAAATTGGAAATCAATAACAGAATGATGGAAAATCCAAAAGACTTGGAATCTTAACAACAAACTTCTAAATAGCAAAGAAGGAATCTTGAGTGATTTTTAATTGATTTTTTAAAAAATAAATGACAGCGGAATGCATTACAATTCTTATTACTCATATACAGCACAAATTTTTCATATCTCTGGTTGTATATAAAGTATGTTGACACCAATCCATGTCTTCATACATGTACTTTGGATAATGATGTCTATCACATTCCACCATTCTTGCTAATCCTCTGCCCCCTCCCTTTCCCTCCCACCCCTCTGCTGTATCTAGTATTCATCTATTCCTCCCATGCTCCCCGTCCCTACCCCACTATGAGTCAGCCTCCTTATATCAGAGAACACATTCGGCATTTTTTTTGGTGGTGGGGGTGGGGGGATTGGCTAACTTCACTTAGCATTATCTTCTCCAACGCCATCATTTACCTGCAAATGCCATGATTTTATTTTCTTTTATTGCTGAGTAAAATTCCATTGTGTATATATACCACAGGGTTTTTTTTTATCCATTTATCCACTGAGGGGCATCTAGGTTGGCTCCACAGTTTAGCTATTGTGAATTGTGCTGCTATAAACATTGATGTGGCTGTGTCCCTGTAGTATGCTGATTTTAAGTCTTTTGGGTATAAACCAAGGAGAGGGATAGCTGGGTCAAATAGTGGTTCCATTCCAAGCTTTCCAAAGAATTTCCATAGTGCTTCCCATATTGGCTGCACCAATTTGCAGTCCCACACTTATTGTTGTTTGTCTTCATAATAGCTGCCATTCCGATTGGAGTTTTGATTTGCATTTCTCTAATTGCTAGAGATGATGAACATTTTTCCATGTATTTGTTGATTGACTGAGTGATTTTGAGCTAAATGAAAATGAAATACAGTTTATCAGTACTTGTGGGACATAGTTTAAGCAATACTGGAAGTAAATGTATAGCCTTGGATTCATATATTAGAAGAAGAAACACCTAAAATCAATTAGTAAATTGACCCTGTAGAAGAAGAGGGCGAAATTAAATTCAGAATCAGGACATAAATATCAAAATTTACAGCAGAAATCAATGAAATTAAAAATGGGAAATCAATAGGAAAAAAACAGTGAAACTAAACTATGGTTCTTTGAGAAGATGAATAAAGTCAATCTGCCTCTGGCCAGCTCAAGGAAGAAAAGATGACACAATTTACTACTAACAGAAATGAAAGAAGGGACATAACTACAGATCTCATGGACATTACAATAATAAGAAAGGATATCATGAATAATTCTATGTCTTTGAATTTAATAACCTAGATGAAATGGACCAAACTGCTAAAATTCACAGAAGAAATAGACAAATAGATGATGCATTAAAGAAATTTAATAAATGCTCAGGAATCTTTCAAAAAAGAAAGCACCAGGCCAAGGTGGATTTACTGGTGAATTTTCTCAAACACTTAAGGAAAGTGTAATACCAGTTGTCTACAATCTTTTTCAGAAGATGAAAGTTGAGGGAATTTTCCTAATTTATTTTTTGAGTCCAGTATTGCCCTATTACAAAAACTAGACAAATATAAGAAAAGTGTTGACCAACATCTTTCATGAACTTAAATGAAAAATTCCTAAATGAAATATTAGCACATCAAATTCAACAATGTATTTAAAAGAATAAAACATAACCAACAGGCATTATTCCAGATACGCAAGGTCGTTCCACATTTGCAAATCAATTAATGTAATATTATATCAATAGACTAAAGAAGATGCACATCATTATGTCAGTAGATGCAGAAACAGTTTTTGACAGAATCCAACAACCATTCATGACTAAAAAAAAAAAAAAGAAGATTCTCAGCAGATAAGGATAGTGGGAAACTTCCTTAGATTGATAAGAATATCTACCAAGATAACTACAGCCAACATCACACTCAGTGGTCAGAAATTAGAGGTTTTCCCACTGAGATCAGGAACAAGGCAAAACTTCCGCTCTCACTACTTCCTTTCAGTGTTTTACTGGAACTCTTAGCTAATTCAAGAAGCCAACAGCAAAATGCAATGAAAGATATAAAATTAGGAACAAAGAAATAAAACTGCCTTTGTTCACAAAAGACATGGTTGTGTATGCAGAAAATGCAAAATGACAAAAACCCTGTAACTTATAAGCAATTATATCAGGGTTTCAGGACACAAGATTAATGTACAAAAGTCAATCACTTTATTGTACATCAGCAATGAACAGCTGGAATTTGAATTTAAGAACCCAATACCTTTTACATTAACTATTCTCCTCAATGCAATATTTGGATCTAAATATAACAAAATATGTAAAAAGGTCTATGGAAGAAAAATAAAAAGACTGTTGAAAGAAATTTAGCAGCTAAATAAATGGAATATGTGGGGGAAATATTGCATGTTTGTGGATGGGAAGAGTCAACATTGCCAAAATGTCAATTCTTCCCTATTCAATCTATAGATTCAATGTAATCGCAACTGTGGGTATGAACAAATGGATCCTCAGGTTTATCTGAAAAGGTAAACAAACAATCAAAAGACAAAACAGAATAACCAACACCATATTCAAGAAGGACAAGATTACCCCATGTCAAGGCTTCCAAAACGCTACAGTAAATCAAAACAGTATGGTAATGAAAAAAGAATAGGTGGCTAGAAGAACGGAACATAGTAACAGAGTAGTGAATCCAGAAATATACCCCATGAGTATAGTCAAATGATCTTTTAGGAAGGGACAAAGGTAATACAATAAAGGAAAAAGAGTCTTTTTAGCAAATGATGCTACAACAGCTAGATATCCACAAGCAAAAGAAAAAAAAAGAAGGAAAAAAATATTCTAGGCATTGATTTTATACCCTTCATAAAAATTAACACAAAGCAGATCATAGTCCTAAATGTAAAATGCAAAACTTTAACACTTAATATTGGAGAAATTCTAAATGATGTGGGTATGTTGGTGATGTTTTAGATATAACACTAAAGACATCATCTATGAAAGATGTAATCGATAAGGTGGACTCTACTAAAATCAAAAATTTCTGCTATGGGAAAGATACTGTCAAGAGAATGAGAAAACAGACTACAGACTTAGAAAAAAAGCTGTAAAATATGTATCTTATAAAGGACTGTTCAAAATACATGGAAAAACTTTTAAAATTCAATAATAAGTAAACAGCCTGGTTGAGAGTGGGCCAAAATTTGAATAGCCATCTCACAAAGAAGATGTACATGGTGAATCAATATGTGGAGAAATGCTCCACATGTTAGCTCATTGGGAAATGCTAATTAAAATAGCAAAATGAGGTCTCACTATATACGTATCAGAAAGGCCCCGTCCAGAACACTGACACCACCAGTGGGAACTCTCTCACTGCTGATGGGAGTTCAAGGCAGCACAGCTACTTTGGAAGATAATCTGGCAGGTTTTATAAACTAAACATACCCTACCACACAATCCAGTAGTGGAACTCTTTGCTGAATGTCCACACAAAAACCTGCATATGGATGTCTTTAGCACATTATCCACAATAGCCCAAACCTGGAAGCAAAAAAAGTGTGGTACATTGACTCAGTGAAGTATGATTAATGCTAAAGTGATCTGAGCTATCAACCCGTGAGGAGACATACCGGAATCTTAAATGGGTATTACTGAGCTAAAGAAGGCCATCTCAAAAGCCTGCATGTTGCACGGTTGCGCAAGTGTATGGCTTTCTGAACACCAAAACCATGGAGATGGGGAGATGAGCTGCAGTTGCCAGGAGCTGGCAGGTGTGGAGGGATAAGCAGGTGGAGTGTGAAGGATTTTTAGGGCAGTTCACTTATTCTGTATGATATTTAAATGGTGGATACCTGTCATTACTCATTGGTCCAAATCCATAGAATGTAAAACACCAGGGTGGACCCCAGTGTAAGCTCTAAATTTCAGGTGACAACATATCAATGTAAATTTATCAATTATAGAAAAAGTTTTACTCTAGTGAGGATGTCAACAGTAAGAAAGCTTGTACATACCGTGGGGAAGGGTGTTAGAGGGAAACTGTACTTACTACTCAATTTTTCTGTGAACCTCAAACATATCTAGAAAACGAAATCTATTTTAAAAACTTAAATAATAGTTTGGAAAGGTATCCTGCCTATTTATTTGGAAATAAAAATTGATATGTTTGATAGCATGGATGAATTTCAAAAGATTATGTTAAAGCATAAAAATTAGACCAAAAAAGTATAATAACAAGTAATTTTTATGTAGAATTCTAGAACATTCAAACTTATCTGTGGTTACAGGAAGTTGGTGAGTGGTTACCTGGGTATGGAATGAGGGGCAGGATGGAGGGACTACAGAGGGCCTAAGGAAACTGTGATGGTGATGGGTGACGTGTTCATTATCTGGATTGGGTGATGGGTGTGTACGTATGTCCTAGTGTCACTGCAGCAGTGACCAGTTGAGTCTAGTGTACCCTTGGGAGCACATGGCATTAGCAGCATCCCTTCACCCAGAGTGCCGATTATCTTCATTTAGACTGTTTCTTCTCCAGAAAGTTGGGTTAGTCAGCTTTCTGTCACCGTGACAAACACTGAGGGAAACAACTTGGAGAAATAGGATTTATTTTGGCTCACAGCATCAGAGGTCTCCATCCGTGGTTGGCTGGCTCCAAGCAGAAACATCATGGTGGACAGGCCTGGGGGAGGAAAAGCTGCTCAGGTCATGGCGGCCAGGAAAGAGAGGAAGGGGCCCTGGAAAGATGTAATCCCCAAAGCCACACCCTCAGTGACCCACTGCCTCCAACTCGATCTGCCTCCCAACAGCCCATTCAGCTGCCAGTGGATTAAACCACTCATGCTGCTGAAGCCGTCAGGATCCCATCATCTCACCTCTGAGCAGTGTGCATGGCCCAGCATTGGGCTTTGGGGGACTTTCCAGGTCCAATCATAACAGCAGTTGATGCTGCTTTGGGTTTGTTGTTACTGCTGGGACTTCATAGCTCACCGTGGTGATGATTCTAGAAGGGAGGAACAGGGCTTGTAGGTATATCTTTTGTGGTGTGGGGGAGCTATGTATAATTTTGTGTTAAGAGTATGAAAAATCCCTCTTTACCCTTTCCTAAATCTGTAGAATCTACATATTTTTCTATCAAATGCTTTTAAGAGCACACACACACAAAAAAAAAACAACAACAACAAAAAAAAAAACAGGATGGCTTTCTTTTTCAAAGGAGTGAAAAATGACGATGGTATTGTGAGGAAAATTACCCACGCACACATGCTCAATTCACACTCCTCGTCTTCGGAAACATCAATGGACGCCATAAATCTCTGATTTCTACAGTACGATTTCCCTGAAGATCCCATTTATATTGAGGCATTTTAGGGGGGAGAAAATGTACTGGAAATTGACCCTTTGACAAATTTACACTGCAAGTATTTATAAAGAGATTGGATTTGTCTTGCACTGTCTTTTATTCTCTTGAGACTTTACTGGAGTCCAGAAAATTCCTTTATACTTTCTGTCATTGAAAGTGTGAATAAATGCTGTTTTTAAGTACTGCAATCTCAGCATGGTGGGCAAACTCAGCTAATGAAATAACAGCCCTTGGTAGCAGAGGAGAAAGCTCTAACTAGAATAATCTAGAACTGAGTCCTGGCAGTACACACATAGCTTGATTTATCCTTCACATCAGACACACATAGATATTTGAGAAACAGAAAACATTTATTCATGTACAAATACATAGAGGTGCCCATGTGTATAGTAATGTATTAATAGTTCCCAGTTTCATAAAAGGAGATTCTAAGATATTGAGTATACAGGGCTCCGTGTCAATTATGGTTTACAGATACTTGAAGACTTCCGAATGAGCCATGATAAACTCACAATACCACATCAAATGTATGTGCACAAGGATTGGTGGATTGGGGGCTGATAAATAGCTGAAAGTCATCAACTCATGATTTCATATCCAGAGGGTTTTCAGAAGTGCTATTAGTAATTACTTTCTTGTTTAATATTAGCTGGTAAAACTCATACTTCCCAAAAGTCCTCATAAAGAAAAGACAAGGCAAATAATATATTTAAAGGGTATTAAAATTACTGCATAAATGTTAATTTTTGCATTATTTTAATGTAATATACATGTTTCTGCATTTCCACATTATTGCTACATATTTTTAAATATTGTCAGCTTTATTGCTTTCCCAGGGTTATGAAGGTCATCAAAGCTCATCATTGCTTGGCACCCGTGTGTTCCTAGATTCAGGTCTGGCCAACTACAGGCAGGCATTTGGCCATTTTTGCACAGATGGGCTTATATATAACCAGCCAAGTAATGATATAGTCACTGAGCACCAGGTGTTGGTGATAAAAGGAATATTTGCAGCCAAATAATATTGACAACAGTGTCCAACTTGATTCTACTTGTGTATATTTTGGTTGGGGGAGGGTGTTTCCATCAGTAATATAGGCCTGAATAAGTTTTGGTTTCTTGAGAGGAAACTAGGTTTGCACAAGTCGCATAAGGAGAGGTTCTCCCTGGTCAGAGCAGAATAGCAGGTGCCTAATGTATGTAACTCAGTGTGTTCTGAGGAGCCCGATTGGCTGGAATGGTTTGAGAAGGGTAATGGAAACAACACCCAGCATTCTTCCCTGCAGGGACTCCGTCTAGCTGGCTGGTAACAAGCTAGGTGATTGGGGAGAGAGAGGACTTGTCCCTGCTATCAGGTCTTCAGAGCAGAAAGGGGCAGGGACACAGTACAACATCATGAAATATGGCCAGGTAGGTCAAAAAATATAGCTAAAGCTCCTAGTTAGTGATAGGACCCCAGTGCCTGGTTGCCTTGCCTCCTGTTCTAAGTGGGAGGTCACAGTATATACCCAAGTCACATAAAATCAATATTGTCCTAGGCTTCTACTGCAACATGGTAATACTTTTTGTAGCAATCACTATGATTAATGAATATACAGGTATACGTTTATAATGAAAATAACTTCATCCAATCAAATGCACCGGCCAACAGAATGGAACACATCTATGAAACAGGACACACCGTGTCCAGTGGGCTAGCCGCCCAGATCTCTGCTAATCACGGAGGGCATAGTACGTACTTGCTGTCATTCAGGAACGTAGGATGAGGCTTCTCCCTTTGTAAACTAGAACTGAGCTTCGTGGGTCACTGTAGCTGAGAGTGACCTGCTGATAGGAGTCCAATGTCAGAGGCACATCACGGTTGGCTTGTTTTTGGTGTGACTTCCTTTTGAAGCTTGATGATTTAGGTGCTTTTTCCAGGTTCATTATAAACAACTTTCCCCCCCAGCAAGTTTTATAACCTAACCATAAACAGCTCCTGCAGGCTAATGTTTGATATATGAAATCCTGGGAAAGACATTTTGGGGGGAGGCAGTTTGTCATACTTCCAATTTTCCCTTCAGACATACTGTCTAATGCCAAACAGTATTTTTAAATAGTATTGCATAAAAGTTCAAAATAGTAATACATATTAATGAAATCGTCTTAAATTTTATAACAAATTGATTTACTAAGTATCTGCTTTCCTTTATGTAATTAGCTGAGTATGACTCATACCAGGAATATATAAATTTGATTATTAAGAGGAGTTATAAATCGGATAAAGAAATTGAAGAAAAATGCAAAAAAAATTTAATAGTCTGAGGTACCACTAGGAGTTAGTTATAGCATTATTTTCAATATTGACCACATTTTGACAAAGTGACCATAAAAGAACCATGTGTTCTGACACCAGCTCGTGCCCACTGCTGGCTTGAGGAGGTGGGGGGTCCTTGCATTGGTCCAGAGCAGTGAGGGCCTGGCAACCAGACTGACGTCTAGCAGAGCCGTGGCAGGACGTGGCAGAACAAGCCCACACTGGGCTTCGGCTGGCCACCGGGAAACTGTGGGTCCCAAGGTTTCCCTGTGCTTCTCTCCCTCCACTAGGCTCTGGGCCTGGCTTCTCAGCTCCTCACGTGCTCCCTTCTTACAGCCCTCCACAGTCTGCCTGGCCTCCTGGATGAAGCCCACCACCCCAAGGGCGCAGTCTCCCGGCTTCTCTCTGCTCTGGCTTGGCCCCTGTTTCCACCCTTGGACGACAGTGTCGGACCCACTCCGACTTCCTGTTACTGGCCTTCTGTGTTTTCTCTTCTTAATTCACCAGATCCTATGATACTGACTTGGATCGTTTGCCATTTGTTAAAGTAATTGTTAAAAATGTTTTTCAAGGACAGGTCTATTTATTGACCCTTTGCCTACGCCATAGTCTGCAGCATCCTTACATCCCCTTTCCCTCCTCTCCCGGCCACGTCCAGCAGGACTTGATCTGCCCAGCCCTCAGTAGCGGCCTTCCTGGCCAGAGCATCTCACTGCCTGGGATGGTTTGCTTTCATTTTGTTGGTGTTGACTGCCTTTCTTTTGAATATTTAAAAAGAGTGCATGTCTTTTGTAACAATTCAAACAAAAAGAAATATATAAAGAAGCTGATAGCTTCCTCTCCCCCCCACTGTTTTCATTCCCCTAAAATAATTAATGTGAATTTTTTTCCTGTGAGTTCTTCTAGAAACTGTTCTGTACTCATTTAAAAAAAAAAATCTACACTTTTATGGATTTTTTTTCTTTAAATGTTGTTAGCACTCTTTGTTCCATTATAACTATTTTTTTTCATAATAGCAGCTCCTAAATAAATCTCTCAAAATCGATACCCACACATAGACCAAATTTGGTCATTGTAATAGCTGCATAATATTCCACAGAACAATTATTGAGCAAAATTCTTTTGTTATTGTGTTTTTGTCCTACAAAGTACACTTGAGTAAAATCCTTGTATGTAAATTATTATATGTTGCTGCTGTTGTTTGTGTTAATAAGAAGAGCAAAAAAATGTGCATTTAAAAATTTCATCCATATTGATAGGGAGGCAGAAGTGCTTCCCCTAGCTCACATGGTCCCTAACACATCCCATTAGCCCAGCATCCTTCAGTTTTGATCAAGTCCCCTGGAAATGTTATTCCGTCTTTGCTTTTGATTAGCATTTCTCTGACTACCAGTGACTTTAAGTGTCTCTTCCTGTTACTGGTCTTTTTTGTTTTCTCTTCTTAATTTACCAAATCCTTTTGATACTGACTTGGAACATTTGCCATTTGTTAAAATAATTGGTAAAAATACTTTTCAAGGATAGGTACATTGACCCTTTGTCTAGATAGATTCTGTAAACAAGTTCATCTCGTTGCAGAAATTCTTGAAATGCAGAACGTGTCCCCTACGTGGAGAGACTCGTTCAGCTTACGCCTTTGTAAAGCTCTCCCTCCACTCTTACCGCAAGGCTTGGTTTTGCGAATAGCCACCCGTGTTTCCCATCTAATATTTTATTACACCTTTTGTTGTTTTAATAGTTACATATTTAAAACATCTAGAACTCTTCTCTGCAATGATGAATGACCAATGATTCACTCCAGCTACTGCTACACACTTGTTCCCACGCCACTCACCAGTAACCGTCTTGCCCACAGAAGACCCACCTTGTCATAACACAGGCTACATATACACTTACTGGTATTTCCAGACTCTGTCCTGTTCCACTTGCCTATTTAAATATTTTATGAAAATACTAGTTTTGTCTTATAATAGCTTACCACGTTCTGTCTTATAAATTCTTATACATTTATTTATCATTTTATTTTTAAGTCATTATGTCTATTCTCCTCCCCCCACCCCAGAAAATAATTCTACCTGAGCTTCCAATATGACTTGCACTACAAATATTATACACTCGGAACACTTGTCTTCTCATGGATTCATCTTCATTTTTAAATACTCATCATAGGTCCTTTGCCTTTCTTATTGAGTAAATGCATTAATATTCTATAGCTCTTGTCAATATTAGGAATGAGACTATTTTTTTTCTGTTCCACTTCTAACTGGATTTTGCTACTATGAAAAATATCAATTTTTATTATATGGTTTGCATCCCGCCACTTACGTTTTTATCATTAATTTTTGTTACTTTTCACTGAGTCTCTCTGCATTTTAGTTATGCCCTAATGTCATTTGGAAATGAAGATAAATCTGTCATTTTTCTAATCACTGATGATAGGCATTGAGTTTTCTTACTGTGCAATGGATGATACCATCACTAGTGCCGATTATTATAACCTTTTGGCAAGTGACTTTATCAAATTCATGGTAGCTATTGCTACTAATGGATCTGATTTCTAAATGTTTTCAGAGAGTTTTATTAGGAATGGCTTAGAAGTTTGATGGAGTGACTTGGGTTTGCTGGTGGCATAATCGTATACATCTCCTCTGAGGATCTGGATTAGGTTGATGAACATGTGAAGGATGAGGCCTCTTTGCACTTGACACAGACCCTAACCCTTCTTGCTTTTTAAGTGTGATCTTCCCTGCCTAGAAGGGCACCGTGTGTCCATTCGCTGCTTTTGGTTGTTTTGGGTCCTAGAGTGAGCACTCTCTGCCTGCTGTGTTGACCCTATTAATATCCTCAGTGCCTCAGAGATGATGCTCACTAGCTTTTCCTTGAAAAGCAGGAAAACACGTTCACATTTTGAGACAATGTGGGTTTAAATTGCTGACATCTTATTTTTTTTTATGTGTGTCATTATTCACGAGTTCTTTGGTATATAATTCACCTTTTTGTTGGCTTTATTGGCCTTTTAAACTAAACACACCAGTGTCTTCACATGAGTCAGGAAGTAGCTCTGTCTTGTCTTGTGATCTGCGTTTTGGGGGCAGCTTAGAAAGCCCCTGCCTTTGACTCACACAGTGCTTCTGTTATTTCTTTGACTCTTCTCTCCGTCTAGGATTTACATATTGAACTCATGGCCTGAGCTCTTGTTTCATTCCATGAATAGGGCTCCTTTTCTGCCTCCCCCGACCCCCACTTTTGACATCTTAATTGAATTTTAAAATCTTAAACTGCATTCTCAAGATCCACGTTCTTGTTCTTGCTGTTTCCTTCAGAATTTTCTTTAGGTTAAAGGCCAAGCAGTTCTGACAGTGGAGCCAACAGGACTCCCCCTGCCCCAAACCCTTACTGTGGGCTGTGGTCTGGGGCCTCCTAGCAGTGGCTGGTGTCAGTCTAGGAAGCCTGTCCCCCGTGCCAGCTGTGCACATCAGTGCCATCTCTGGTACATGTTCAGGTCGTATTGTGTAGAGCCTGGCCAGGATGAGGGACGCTCACTCATATTTCCTTGCAGCCTTTATTTTTCCCACTCTTTTTGTGTACCTCTTGTCCACTGGACTGTGGGGTCCCTTAGGGTGAGACTGTCCTTCATCTTCATCTTCAGCACAGCATGCATTTCTCAAAACATTTAGGAGGGCGAGAGAGAAATAATTATCTTAATGGCACACTTGTGACCTCAAAAGCTTTGATTTTTCTCTCCTTTATCTCATTATAAAGGATAGATGTGGTATTAATCAATTTGACTCTGAAGTTGACCCTTCCATGGGAAATAACTAAGTGCACGTATAGATATCTTGCATAAATAGAATGGTTGTTTTTAATTCTTCCATTTACAATTGGTTCTACTAGCATATAATAAAAACATTCATTGTAACATTTATTTCCTGGTTTTATTCATCTTAGTTTTCCTGAATGTCTACAGTTCTTAGGTGAACCTACAAATCACACTTTCTTTCTCTTCTAATGAAGAAATAAAGTAAATACAAAGAATGTGAGAAAGAGTATATAAAGCCTCTCCGGTTTTGTCCAGAGTGGAGTGTTTATGGTTTTGTGTATGGCCTGCAATAAAGAAAGCAAGAATAAAGAGAAGCTCTAAATCCTACGTGCCAGAGAAACAAGGACTTTTGAGGGGAAAAAAGTTTAGATTTCAAGTCTAAAGTCATTTAAAATGTTTTAAAGCTAGAGTATTTTTTTATTGCTCAATATTTCTCTTTGCTTGTAGCCAAAAACAAGTTATATTATCATTTTTGTGAATCATTGCTACCAAAAGGTATGTTTCTCTTGCACTTTCTGTGCCCAGGGTGGACAGTCTGCAGCCACAGTTGCTGCATTTCTCAGACTCTGGCTGTGAGAGAAAAGTGACAGCGTCATTCTACCACCACCTGTGCCAGGGAGCCAGGCCTGTTTTCCAAACAAGGAGCCCAGTGGGTCCCAGAACAGCTCAGCAGTGAGGTTAAGGAGAGGTGCAGCCGAGGGAAAGAACAGAGCGAGCCTCTGTTCCCAGGGACAGGCCCGTAGGCTGCGGGCTTTCTCAGCAGTTGGTTACCCTGGGCCTGACCCCAGGGCCAAGAGAGTTCCCCCGGATCTTCCCTTCCTGCTCTTCAGATCTGTGGAGAGTGCCCATTCCCTCCCGACTTGCCCTGGAGAGGACATCCACCAATCCTCGGTGCGCCTGAGTCCTGCAGACACGCAGTGACATCCACAAGGGCTTCAGCTGCCCGTGTGCAAGACTTCTCATCCAGAGCTGTGGAGCCAGGGAAGGCCTCCAGGGCGGTGACCCTGCAGGGGTAGTGAAGCTGAGATCCAAAGGACCCAAAGGACACTTGAGGGTTGGAAAGGCAAAAGGAGTACAGAAGGCAAGAGAAGGACAGACACCACTGAGGGAGAACCATGGGCCGGGGCCGGGGCCAGGGAGAGCAAAGCTCTTCAGGTCTTCACAGGGGCTGGGAGAGAGGACGGCAGAGGAGCTGTGACGGGGGGGAAGTTGGAAGGCTTCGAAGGCCTTGCTCTGGAAGACAATTAAGCAGGACTTGATTAAACAGCTTGCCAGCATGATTTGCCATTGATGATTAGAATCACATTCTTTCTGCAATTTAGAAGTAAATATGAAATAACTGCCAGCTTCTAGAGAGTGCCTGGAAAATGCTAGGGGCAGAGCAGCTTGTCTAGGGATGGTGATCCATAGTGAATTTTCAGAATTATGACCTCCTCCTCAGTTCCTTGCAGATTACTGCCAGCTCACAGATACTTGTTTATGGAGTTTCTCTTGGAGGTCATATCGTGTAATGGAATAGAAAATAGGTGGTGGGAGATGACAAAAGGAAATTCTCTGTTTTAACAACAAAATATTTTAAGAGCTCATTTTATTTATCTGAGAACAAGAGCTGGAAAGCTTTGCCTAAACATGAAACTAGCAAATGTTATGGATGCCATTGTGTTCTTCCAGCAATCACGTTATGAGGGCACTTGAAACCTTTAACTTCTAAAGGAAATAAGGAACACCCACAACAACAAATATTATCTGTCCTGGTCTGGCTAGGCTACAAAATTGAGAGAGAACAGATTGGCTTAATTTGTCTATCAAGCACATGACATCACGTAAGGAAAGGCTTTTGTTTTGAGGTTAGACAGAAGTAACAATCCACAGACACTTTTGAAATAGGGATGGAAACCCAGGAGCCCAGGTACCACGCTGGTGTGACTCACTGGGCAACAGACATCACACCTGAAGGAGAAAACTGACTGCCGCATTGTGATCATTACAATGTGGGCTCATGGTTTTAGAGGTTCTCATCCTTAATGGGGGAGACCCATTGCTTTCATGGGTGCCAGACAACAACTGTGGGGAGTGTATGACAGAACACACCTGCTCACCTGAGAACAAGTGGCCAGGAAGCAAAAGCAGGAGGGGCCAGGGCCCCAGGATTCTGTTCAAGAACACACCTGTGATGACCTCAGGACCTCCCGGTAGGCCCCGCATCCTAAAGCTCCCGTCACCTCCCAGCAGTGCCCCTGGGGACCCGGCCTTTAACACATCGGGCTTTGGGAAGCGTTTAATATCCTAAATGTAGCACCTGAGCCTAGGTTACTCATTAGGAAAAGAGGCTCTTAGGATCCACTCGCTCCCTGCCAGGGAGCCCCTACAGAATGGAGTGGATGCAGTTTGGGTAATTTCCAGCAAGTTTGGAGTCACAGACCCTTCATGACTTGAAAGAACAAAATAGGAACAAGTAAGGAGATATTACAACCATAGTCAAAGTATTTGCTTTAAAAAATTGGTAATTTTGCTCTGAAAAGCATGGATAGTTACACCAAGTGGGATAAATAGACTTAAAATTACGTCACGCCAATTCATTTCCTGTTTTGCCATAAATAAAATTTAGTGCCAAAGTTTGAGGGGAGGAATAAAAATTTAGGTTTTCAAAGCCTCTGGATTATAGAATTCCATGGAATCCCATTTAAAAATACATTTGAAATATAATAATAGCCATATTGATGTAAAAATGACAGTGATGTGGGGCCTGGCACAGAAATGATAGTAGAGAGTAGATCTCCATCCGCTGAAGACTTTCTGGTTTAGAATAGTTTGGCTTGCAATGTGCATGCATCTGAGGTATGTATTTGCTGTTGACCCTGGAGGCCCTGGAGGAGGTGGACAGTCCTCTTGAAGGCCTTGGCTGTGGACTGGCAGTGGACGTGGTACAGACAGGCAGCCTCTGATAGCTCCAGCGCAGCAAGGGTGGATTCCGTTTTGTGTTCCTGTGAGTAGATTGATTTTCATTTTCCAGATAAACTCTGCACCTCATCTAAAGACTTTGCTCACATCTTATTAAGAAAAGACAAACTTATTATTGAACATGATAACAAACTCATTAACGTTCTAGATTTGATTTGTCGAAGTGGGTGTAACCTAATTTTAAAACTGGTATTGCTAAATTAACAAGGTCTGTAAGTATTACACAGCGTAACAAGTCACACAGTGATAGAAAAACTGATATGATGACCTGCTGGATTTATGCACCAAGATCCGCTTGACACCACAGTGTGAGGCCCGGGACAGCACTCGAGTGCCAAGAACAAGTGGCGGTGGAGAAGTTCTTCTGGGAGCACAGGGAGTGGAGGGGTCAGGCTGTATTTGGCTTGTTTTAACTTAGATAACATTAAAACTTTAATACTGACATTAATAACGGGAGTTCTTATTGGATAGTAAGTCAAAACTGGCCGGGGGTGTAGCTCAGTGAGTGGCACAGCGTGTGCCTAGCATGTGTGAGATCCATGTTCAACCCCCAGGACCATCAAAAATAAAATAAAATACAATAAAATGAACTAACAGTTGTTTCTTGTGAAAGTATTTATATCCTGCCTGGGTAGGGGCAGGTGCCTGGGTCTGTCAGAGACCACGATGACACTGACTTTCAGGGAATCTCTTTAGAAAACGGCAGTGGCCCATCTTGACAGGGTTGGTCCAGTTTAAACTCAGGACCTGGACGCCGTAGCCCGTTTTGCAGGGCGGTGTCTGAGTGCGCCGTGTTGAGATGGAGGCTAAGAGAAAGCTGCACTAACAGCCGCGCTGACCCACAGACTGCATTTGCTGCTGTCCCACTGGGTGGCATTCAGGCCCTGCTGCCCCTCCGCTCTATCAGGCCAAGAGCAGATGCCATCTCCCAGACTGGCCTCGCCCAGGTTGGCGACAGAGGGAGGAGGAAGCAGAAGTCTCATACATTCCTCTCTCTCTCCCCAGGGCCTGGCTCATCCCCTTCATTCTCCCAGCTCCCACAAACAGCCCCACCCCTGGGACTCAGCCTGTTGGCCTGTTGTCCTCCAGCCCCATGGCAGCTGCCCCTTGGGGGGCTAATGTGAGAGTGGCTTGCTTCACCTGTTAAGATCTCCTCTTCTTCTACACTTCACAGTGAGAGCTGAGCGCTGAGCCAGGCAAATGACCACATGTTAACCGTCATCCCAGTGGCCTGTAATCCTCAGCCAAGGAGGCTGAGGCAGGAGGATTGTGAGTTCAAAGCCAGCCTCAGCAATATCGAGGCACTAAGTAACTCACTGAGATCCTGTCTCTATATAAAATGCAAAATAAGGCTGGGGATGTGGCTGGGGATGTGGTCGAGTGCCATGAATTCAACCCCCAGTATCCCTGGCAAAAAAGAAAAAGGAAAAAAAAAGGATTTGGAGGCCAAAATTCTTTGTAAAGATAAAGTCGTATTTTATATGGCAAGCTTAATTGTGAAACAGCATCTATGAAAACTTTTCACTGTAGGGTATTCAATGAAACCTATTAGAAGGTTCTGGGTAAATGAGCTATCAGGTCTTGCTCTTGCTCTTGGCTGGACTGAGGATGGGACAAGCAGGGATTCCAGCCACTAACTGGGTGTTTTTACATAAACTTGGAACCCATCAAATAGTATCTAATGTTGACTGATTAGCGTTTTGTCCTGTCAGTTTCCACACATTTGTTTCCTGGTACTAATCTCATTTTCAGTTTGGGCTGGTTCTGGTTCATTTCTTTTGTTGTGGCTATAGTCCCCCTTTGTTTCTAAGGCAGTTCTTAGGAGTGGTGACAAAGTGACACAGTGCAGGGGCAGAAGAGAGCGACGTCCAGGAACTCTGAGACAGTTGAGCTTCCGTTCCTGGCTCCCCTCCTGGGGGACACCTTGATTTTTATGGGCGTGGCCTGATTGGAAGGCCAGGCCCCTGCTGTCTGGAAGGGAGGGGAGGTGAATTCACGGGAAGCAACTGGGAGGGCTGTGGCACCAGGACATGGGAAGGGTGTGCATGTGGCTCAGGACTTCGGGAACACTTGCTGGATTGGGGATTCTTAATACTCATAAGGTGGAAAACACTTGCAGAGTGTTTAACAGTGTGCCTTTTATAAAGCCCGTTTTTTAAGGTGTTATTTTTCTCTGGCTTATTTTTTTTTTAATAGCTTATACTATCACTTGAGAACAAAACAAAACTGACTAATTATTATCATGGATTTTTAGCTCTATAGCTGTGTTGTTCCCACCAGTGAGGATACGGATCCAGACAGAGCGAGCTCCAGTGTGAACAGCAGGCCCTGGTCAGGTGGAGGGATTCTTTTAATTTAATGGGGCCTTCTCCTTCTCCTTTTTTCCATAGCTGATGTAGCTGTGAGTTGGCATTTATAAGAGAAGGCTGGGCCCTCCACAGCTAGGAGTTCTGGATGGGCCCGTGTGGCACTGTCTTCCTGATGGATGGGGACATGGTCCTGCTGAGCCCAGAGCCTTCTGCTTCCCTAGGGACCCAGAGGCAGCTTTGCTGGCCAACCCTGACACATGGGGACCAGATGCTTTGTGGGCCACCTTCTGGGGGCTGCTGCCAGGACCTGAGGGGGGTGTCACCTTTCTGAGCAGCCTGCTGGGACCCAAGCTGAACAGGTCCTGCCTTTGGCTTCTGGAACAACGGGGAAAGACCAAAGGAAGGCACAGCTTCACGGTCCCCACAAAGAGTCCTGGAGCTGTCTGTGGGGTGGCACGACACCCCGTTGTGGGCACCTTGAGACACCCAAGGTGGGATTCCTCAGAAGACTCTGCTGACTCCTGTTGGGCTCTGCTGCTTATTCACTTGCGTCATGTCAGGCATGGCTTGGAGAGTCCTGGTGCACTGATCGTACAGGAGAGGAAGGGACCACATCCCTCTGCCAGTGGCCTCTCAGGAAAGACATTTTTTTCTAGTGGGGGACAGTTCTCCATGGTCTGTCTTTCCTAATTCTGAGCAACAGGGAGATGGTCCTTTGTTTGGGGCCATCTTTTCAAGGAAAAGTAATGACTTTAGAAGAGAAAAATCTCTCTCTCCAGAACAAAAGGCAGATTTGCTTATCATCCAGAATAATAAAGACCACAGCTCCCTTCAGGACAAAAGCAATGCCAGCTCACAGCTGCTTATAAACATCTGAGTTCCCCAAGCTCAAGCGCTCAGCCGCGAGGTCAAACCACAGCTGCACAAGGAGTCCCGTCTGCAGCCCTGCCCTGGGTGTCAGGGACTGCTTTCTGCTGTGCTGAGTTATGCAGTCCTTTCTCTCTGATCCTGCAGTCCCTCGTTTTCTGCAGGCATCTGTGATAATACTGTGGCAGATTAACTGTGGGGAGAAAGCTGGGCAAAACCTTGGATCCTTCACAGAGCTCACCAGTTACTCCAATACCACAGGAAACACTCCTTTCATTAAAATTGGTGGAGAGAGCACTGAAATTCACTGATAACACAGACATATTAAATATGCAGAGTTAGTATTTTGTATTTTAGTTTTGTAACACCCTATGAATTACTGGAATTTTCCAAATATCTCTAGTTTCTTACATCACTATCTATAAATATCCACCCCCCCCCCAAATAGGGAGGATTTTGGATTTTATCTGGCTGAATTTTACTGGGTGTTAGAACAATTCATGATGTGTTAGCTGAACTTCTAACAGTAGTTTTCTGCAAGCTAAGAAAAAATATAAATACTTTTATTTATCTGTAGATGAAAAACATTCTCAATGGTCTAGTCAAGTCAGCCGTTTGGGAGGAATCACTTTAAGTTATGAGTTAGGATTCTTTTTACATCTGCAAAAAGCAGTTGTGCCTGGCTCAGTGTATCTCCTGGAGTCAGTCATGTCCTCCAGACTTTTTGTTAGGGTGGTCACGAATTGTTTTAACTTTTTTCCTTAGTACCCTTGAATTGGCCTTTGAAAGATTCGTAGCATTTCAAAAGATTGAGTGCAAAAGATGGTGTCCCATGTTCAGAAATGAGAAACCAGAAAAAAAAAAAAAAAAACAAAACCATCTCTCAGTGTGATTTCCATGCGGCCACAGGGCAGGGCCTGGGCTCATGGGCAGGACACAATGGACAGGCCTGCACGTGGGCTCTAGTGCTGGCCCTGGGCATGCCCTCTAAGTCTAGAGAATCACTCTGCATACCCTCACCATGGGCTGAAGATTGCAGGTCGGGGAATCAGCTAATATCCCACTGCCCTGGGTAAGATAGGTTCCAGTTAACTAGCAGGATTCTCAAGACTTGTCATGAAGAATAGCTTGTCTTCTAGATACCTTATTTGGGGGCATATCTCTGTAAAATTTTGGCTCACTCCAAAATTTTGGAGAACAGCCTGTTTGGCCTGGGTTGTGGCATTATTTCAGATGTAGTAAGTGAGGTCTGCTGTAGCTGTGGTCTCTCGAGTGCATAAGTAGAGCTTATTCACCTTAACTCAAGGGCTCTCAAAGTTCATTTCCTTAAGCAGTAGGAGCAGCATCACCTGGCATCCTGTTAGCAGTGGGAATCCTTGATCCAACCCTAGAACTTAGAAAAACTGGAGGAGGAAGCAGCAATCTCTGCTTTAACTAGGACCTACTCCCTGCCCAAGTGATTCTGATGCACACCAGAGTCTGAGAAGCATTGTATGTCAGAGGAGAATGAGGCTAGTTAGATTTTAAGCAGGGAGAGAACAAATGAAATGATGCTGTCCAGTGTGTAAGCAGAACATAACATTTATTAAATTAATATTGTAATTTTTCATTTATGAAAATATATATAACTTGTATCCTATACCAGGCACTGTTGCAAATACAAATAGAGCATTCCATTAGTTCTCATGATGGCTAAACTGTGGATCTCAGGCAAAGTCCATTTTGTGAATAAAGTTCATTAGTAGATATCCGCGCCCATCCACGTGCCTGTCTTCTACTGAAGCCTTTAGGCCAGGATGCTGAGTTAAATGCAACTAAGACATGGGGCCTACAGAGCCGACTGCATTTAAGATTTCACATCTGGGGCTTTCCATCAGTTCTCAGTCGCAGGTCTGGTGTGTAAGGGAAAAGACTCTCCACATTTCAGGTCGTTAAATACAGATGGAGTTAGTGGTGAGAGCTGTGTGCAGGGAGGCCATGCAGAGGTCTGACAGGAGGAAGGACAAGGACCAGCCAAAGACTGCTGTGTGAATGCAGAGAAGGTTGAAAACAGACCTGCAAGTTAGAAAAGCAGGAAATGAAGGAAAATAAAAAAGAAAATTGTGGTTGAGGAGGGAGTTTTTATTGACTGAAAGAATGTGGCCTATATGAAAAGCTAAAATACAGGTGGAATTGCAGAAAGTGACCGGGGAAGGAATGAAGACCAGAGACACTAACTGGGTCATTCCCAGCTGCCTGGCACGGGTGCTGGGCAGCAGGTCTCCCAGGGAATTCCAGGATGCAGGCGTGGCAGAGAGGGCGGGCTCCCAGTGAGGCTGGGAAGGGCCACGCTGCTCTGGGTACAGCCGGGCCTGCTCTAAGTCCACTGTCCTTGTGCGTGCGTTACATAGGGCTCTCTAGACTCCTTCCTCCACTCTACCTGCTAATGACCGGCTGCCACACTGCAGAGAAAGCTCTGGGTTTCCCTTTGGGGTGCTAGGGTACTTCTAGGCTTCACCTCTATGTTACTGAGGGCAAATCACGTCAGCACCCAGAGTCTCCCTTTCCTCATTTGTGAGATGCTATTTCCGGCTTCCTCCTGTATCCTGTTTTTCTTCAGGTTCACTCATTTTTGCCGAGTGTTTCCCCAGCTCCTGGCTTCATGAGCAGAAGATGCTGCTCTGAGCACATTCCTTCTAGGAGGGAATCGCTGACCCACTGAACGCCAGCCAAGGGCATTTCTTTCCCCCAAAGATCTGATACCGATTTATTCCTGACGCACACCTAGTGACAGATTTCTCCTCTTGCCCAAAGAGTTCACCTACTGTGGAAATGCTTAGAGATGGGGAACTGGCCAGCTGGGATCCACGGGCCTGATCGTATTTCTCATTCTTTCAGGAATTTTTCTTCAAATGTGGAGCACACCCAACCTCCGACAAAGAAACCTCAGTAGCTCTGAACCTGATCACAACCAACAGCCGGGATATCTCCTGCATAACCTGCACGGACACCAGGTATGCCTTGAGAAGGGTGGCCCTCAGAGTCTTGCTCTCCCGGGGCCATCCTGCCCTGGACTGTGCTCAGCAGCCGCTGCCTCCTGGGGAGCCCCTGTCTGGGCCCATGCTGCGGCCAACCTGGGTATACCCTAATGTGATGAAGCTCTTTAAAATGCCAGTTACCTCGTTTAATCAGTAGTCAAATAGGTCATCTCACCTCTGTTAGGACCCCATCTAAAAAAAATTACAGTCTGCGTCACTTAAAATGTAAACTCATGCACTTGGGTACAAAATGTCACTCATCCACATCAGTGAAATTAAATTTAGATGCTAACATTGGGAATGGAAGAACAATTTATGAACACCATTCATCCTTGGACTATATGATCCATACTTATATTAAAAAGACCTTTTCTAAATGATTAGTTCAGCCAGATATTCATCTGTATTCATGTTTGAGCGTCACACACATTCATACGCCCAAAGTGAAATTGTGTAGCTAATTCTGGACCCAGTTGTTTCTAATCCCAGTGAATACAAGAAAAGAAAGAAAATTCGGATGTGGTATGAGAGCAGGAGAAAAACAAAAGGACTTGAATATAGCTTAGGAGCCAAGGTCAAAGTAGAAAACACTGAGTCTATTTAATCTGCAGAGTAAACAGCGGAGGGTGGAATTCCTTCCTCTATGCTCCTCAGATGCACAGAGTAAAAGAAACAGGTCCTGGACGCGTTCCTGAGGCTGGCAAAGAGGCTCAGAGGTGAGGGTGGAGACTGAGCTCTGATATCAGGGAGAAATTTTTAGTAAAAGCCAAGTGGATTTCTGAACAGAGTCAAAGAACTTTTGGTCTCATAGTTTTAAGCAGAACCATCTGTAACCCCTGGTCACCTTAATTGTTGCTTCTCACTGGCCTTTGGGACTGTACTACATGGCTTTTTAAAGTGACTTCATGATTAGTGGGTGTTACTATTCCTAGCATGGCATTTCTATTCTTTAATGATTTTACAGTGTTGACTAAAAGGAGCCTAAAAACCTTAACAACATCTGTTGAACAGACCTGTCTCCAAGAAGGAACACAACCAACGAGACAGGCTTTCCTGTCTGCTGCCCGGCTAGTCTGCTGTGGCCGCAGCACTGCGACATCGCCTTCCACTGCCGCGTTCAGCTTCCCTGGGCAAGGGGAACGACTGCCCGTGGCCAGTGCTTTCAAAACGCAAGGCGCACGGCGAGGATGATGCGCCTGGTCTTTCAGGAAAGGCATTAGAAATTTTTAGAAATGAGAGCTCATCTGCTCCAATAGCGATTGGTAATTAAAACCACTGCAGTTTTTCAAGGGGAAAATTAGAAACAGGTTTCTGGAAATCTGAGTGCTACCTCCAGCCAGTATGCCAGAACCTTCTGTTGGTGTTGACAATGGTGACACAGAAAGGCACACTGGGGATCATATCATCTGAGGAGGAGCACAGCCCTCCCAGCCTCCTGCTACTAAACTGATCCTGATATTAATAACTGGCAACAGCTTTTGAAGGACGGAGGCCACCTCCCCGACACCCAGGGGACCACTGCTGGAAGAATCATATGGTTGCAGTAAAATTTTTATGATATTACTTTGGGGTGATTTTGTGAATAGGAGCTACTCTACCCAGTGATTTAAGCGCATGTGTACATAAGAACAATTGAGTGAAGCCCCTGTGTCAGGAAGCAGAGGGGCTTCCTGTACTAGGGAAGACGGAGCACTTGGTGGACGTGGGAGTACAGATATCTGTCACGGAAGCCGGCAGAAGAACTCTCTGTCTCTCTGGGTGTAGGTGGATGGTCCTTGTGGGTTTCTCCCTCCAGTAATGCTTTATGCTTTAACCTGGAAGTAATCACCTCACAACTATGAAAACAGGTTTAGAAATCACTGTAGACCAATGGTTAGGAAGATTGAGGTTTAATTCTTCCCAGTTTCTTGATTATGCCAGAATATTTGTATGCATTCATGTTTGCAGGGTGTACTTGTACTGGATGTATAGTTCCGTATCTGGTTGTTTACATTTAAAGTGACATCATGATAAGTTTTGTCTGCTCTGAAATATTCCATAAAGGCAATTTTAAAAATGGTACCTAAGATTCTGTGATGGGAATATCCTGTTTCCCTACTATCGATTATTAGATGACTTCTATATTTTTTTTAAAAAATAATTAGGAATAAATTCATACGCTTTTACAGAAATCAATGCCTGCATGCTTTGAACATAAGCCTGCAGTTACAGGGATGGGATCCGTAAATGGTACTGAATGTTTATCCGTTTTTGATACGTATTGCTAATTTTCTTTCTAGAAACACTGCCCCATTTTAGAAAGTGATTGTCCATGTGAGGCTCCCTTCTGAGTCTCTTCAAGCACTGAGTATGTTTGTAGTTTTAATCTTTTCCCACTTGATAAAGGGAAGAAATGAAACAAATGTTTCATTTTAAAATTGGCACTAAAGAGATCAAGCATTTCTCATTTATCTATTTGCCTCCCCCCTTTTTTTTGGTGAGAAAACAAGGCAAAACTTTCTTACTATATAAACTTAAGGAAGAAGTCTGATCTCAGCAATTATTTTCTCATTCACTAATTATAATGTCATGTGTCCTTTATTAATATAATCCTTATTGACTTTTGAATTTACTTAAATATATTCCTTTATTTTAAATGTTGTATCTTCCTGGAGATAAAAATAAAAAATCATAACAGATTTGAAAATATAAGTCTTTTCTTATCTATATTTTATGATAAATTTTCTCAATTTTACATGTATATTAGTCATACATTGTTGATCAAGTTGGGCATATTCAACCTTAAAATAGATTAAATCCTAGTATAGTGTTATTTAATCTGTAAAGATCTTTCCTCTGTACCTCTTATCATTGTAATGCAAGATAAGAATTTTACTCTTGTGCTTTACAGACATATACTTTTGTATAAGAGACTTATATCACTTACATTTTCCTCTTAATAACAATTCAAAGAGCCCCACTACCACTTAGCCAACTTTTGACCCTAGAGAATATCATAATCTCTGTGCCTTCAGTTGGCATATAAAATCCAGGAATGTACATAGATAACCTCCTCCCAGGCTTTGTTTGTTTCCAAATCACCGCAGAAGGGAAGGATCAGTTGCACTTGCCCCCTGCCTTGTAAACTGATGAGACCAGTGAGGGACTCACTTTTCCTTGGCCCTGGGCAGGTGCTGAGTTGAAGTCCACCAAATTGCACACACAAGGGAAGATGAATCAGACGGATGTGCAGGCCGTTGCTAGTTTGTATAGTTAAAACTTAATTCAGGCATGCAACTTGTGTCCCTTGAGTTTACATTTTAGATAAAATGTCCCCCTCTCTTTTAAAGAGCACAGTGAGCCTTTAGAGAAGGAGAGCAGCCTGGGTTTCCTGTGTGCGTGTAGCCGCCCCTGAGCCTGCGTCTCCTTGCCTCACAGTGCTTGCCCTCACAGCGCTGACCACTCCAGGTTGCCAGCTGATAGTCTCAGGTTTAAAGGTAACAATGCAGTGACCTGGACAAAAGGCAGGGACTGCAGCCAGACACGGGAAGCGTGGCGCCCGAAGGTGCAAGAAGCTGTACTGTTAGTATTTCCAAGGGAAATTGGGACAGAAACTTCTAGACGTCCCTGGGAATCGCATTTTGCCTCAGGAACAGCAGTATCAAGTCACATGAAACCAACATGGACAAAGAAACTTGTATTCTCTCCCTAACCCCTGTGTGAACCCTGGCGCTCACCCTGTGTCAGTGTCCTCAAGGGAAAACAGTGTTTCTGTTGCCTGTTTCTCACATTATAATTTCATTCTTTAAAAAGAATCTAAGTATAAAATGTGTCAACAAATACAATATAGAAAAAGTCACCATCATTTGGCAAGAAAGCAAAGCTCCCCCCTGCTCCTCCCCTGCGCTGCTCTCCCCAGGACTGGCTAATCTGCACTTTTCCGCCCTCTATTCATCATCCTTGCATTTACAAAGATGAAGGGAAACTAAAAAATGACCACGTTTGCACAGTCAGAATTTAACCTTCCAGAAACTTGCTTTAAAACCCAGTTCCCTGCAGGGCATTAAATCTAAGAAGGGATGCCACCCTGTGTCTTCCCTCAACTCTTCCAATAAGGACTGACATTTCTGAAGTTGTTGTTTGGTAGAAATGGTTTTACAATCTTCTGGCCTTCAAATTTGTCTTAAAATAAAATTTTATTCATCTTATTGAGACAACGCTGCCATAGATTGCAGACTTAAAAGATTTACTCGGACTTGGATATTAGCTCAGATTTCTCTCAGACCATTTGTACTTGCTCCCAGTACCCCGGGGGGAGGTCTCACTACAATCTGACTGTACTCTGGTATGTATTCATTTGTCACTTAACAAAGGGAGATAAGACTTGGGGATCTTAGTTATATTCTCTTCCAGTGCGTTCATTATGTCTTAAGCTGCTTCTGCCAACTCACATTTTAATTTTGATTATACAGTAGTTGTATTTCTTCGTGATTCAAAATGAAATTCTTTATGCATCTAATTTTTGACACATTGCAGAGAAATCTTAACCAATTTCACCCTTCTTTCTACCAACTTAACCCTTTCTTAATATTCTGTTGTTGGAGGAAAGCCACTAGTTTAATGTAGTCCTCAGATGCTTAGGAGCAGAAGTGGACATTGAGACCCATGTACATAGATTGTACCTGCAGTTTTTTTTTTTAATTTTTTATTGTTGGTTGTTCAAAACATTACAAATTTCTTGACATATCATATTCCACACTTTGATTCAACTGGGTTATGAACTCCCACCTTCACCCCATACACAGATTGCAGAATCACATCAGTTACACATCCATTGATTTACATATTGCCATACTAGTGTCTGTTGTGCTCCGCTGCCTTTCCCATCCTCCACCCTCCCCCCTCCCCACCTCTCCCCTCCCCTCCCCTCCTCTCTCTCTACCTCCTCCACTGTATAACCCTGAGGGTCTCCTTCCATTTCCATGCAATTTCCCTTCTCTCTCCCTTTCCCTCCCACCTCTCATCCCTGTTAAATGTTAATCTTCTTCTC
>NW_025999983.1:6144669-6198582 GCF_001458135.2 Marmota marmota marmota
GTGTAAGCTCCGATAAGAGTAGGCTCCAAGAAGCAATCCCCGCGGGCTCAGTTCCGGGAGCCGGAATTCGGCCGCTTAGTGCTTGGTGTATGCTCTGATAGGAGCAGGGTCCAAGAAGCAGCCTCCGCAGGCTCCCCAGTCCTGGGCCAGGGCAGTTCCGGGAGCCGGAACTCGGCCGCCCCGCGCTCGGTGTTCGCTCCGATAAGATCAGGTTCTAAGAAGCACCCAGGCACTGAACCCTAGCAATCTGTCTGCAAGCCACAGGCGAATGGCAGCCTGAAATTACCTGTTCTATGGTTGAATGAGCTGCGGTCAGTCGAAAACAGGGATGGTGACTTCAGCTTTACAACATGGTGGCTTCTGGCCTCCTCTGTGGTCTGACCGGTGTGGAGAACCGAGATGGACCGCTTCCTTCCCCCGTCTCGAACCCAGAATTCAGCCCTGAGTACGGTGCTTGCACGGCTGGCAGAAACTGCAGCGCTGTATCTCTGCGTCGCTATCTCCTCGTTTCCCAGTGCGCGCTGCAGACTCTAGCCGCGGGGCGATTTGCTGAATAAGCAGTGTTACCCTCCGAGCGACAAACCTCTCGCGTTTGAGTCCCCGTAGCCGATCCTCGTGCGATGGAAATCCTTCCTCCAGGTTCCGGAGCACCCCACTATTGCTGGAAATTCCTAACAAGATAGCCTTTAGCCATCCTGACTTGTCATACTCCCACACAGTGAAGCAGCACACGGGGGCAATGCACTCCCCTCGCCGCCATCTTCCCCAAATCCTGTACCTGCAGTTTTAACATTGCCTTTGTCGGTAAGTGGCTTCATTTATATAGTGAAAATTTGTTGTAAGGGTTTGTGCTGCAGCACCAGGAGGCCTGGTTTGTGCACCCGGGGCTGTATATTTCAACTAGTCACCCTAACAGGATGCACGTCAAACATACTGCACCATGCCAGGGGAAAAGAATATGTTTGTGTAAGTATGGGGAGGGCCTAGGATGTCCATTTGCCATAGCATCAAACAGAAAAGCAAATACTGTGATTTAACTGATGGATAATGGGACATTTATATCACAAGTAGAAGTATATTGTAGAGTAGAAGGGAAAAATCTTATAACTTTAAGAAGAAAGAGGAAACTTCAAAGATAGGTCTTCTTGCTTCAAGCAGAAGCAAGGTTCATCTTGTATCCCACATGCATGGAGGTAAATTCCATCTACTTCTGCTACGACAGATTATTTCCTGGGAAAGTGTGACACATCTGAGTCTAATCCAGTCTTGACGGAAAACGTTCATGCCCCGTCCTTTGGATAAAGCCTTCCACAAAGAATGAGATTTAAATATAGCGTTCGAATATTCAAATGTAGCCCTTAATCACCTAGAAGTTTTTCATTACATTAATTTAAAATAATTTGGACTTGCATCCTACAGATGAAGAAATTGAGGCTAAGACATTTTAAAATTTGCATCAGTCCCTACCACAAAGAAGTTACTCAATGAACCAACCAAAGTCTGCACCTTTGGCATTATTTTTCTTCTCCTTGTGCTTCATTTCCCCAGCGTGGTCCTTGTTTTCTCTATACAGTCACAGGCAAGGCTGACTCTACGACTGGCCGATGGAGTCACATGTTGAAGGGAAAATGCAGCGATACAGTGAGACCCAGAGACAGGAAAAAGACAGACTTGCTACGGAGTGCCCCCATTTTGACAGTCCAGAAAGAGGTGAAAAAACCCCGAGCTGCCTCCCAGTCTACTCTGCACCCTCACAGGCTGCTTGAAGGGCTGGAGCCAGGCTTGATGAGCTCACCAACACGACTGACCCCCAGTCAGTGGATGATTTAAATGTTTGCTGACTTGAAATAAAGCAAATCCGTTTCATACAGTGCATTGAAAAGAATGCAAGTTCTTTTTATTTAGAGTGCTCTCCTTTTTAAAACCCCTTCTGAATTTAATGGAATTTTCCTGAAGCCAATTAAATAAAATGATAAATTAGAAATTCATGTAGAGCTTTTAGGAGCTATTACAAATAAGTGGGAAGGCCCAATTTTGAAATCTCAGCTGTAGCATATAGATGACTGAGCCGCCGTGTTTGGGGTCAGTTACTTATGAAAACATAGAAGAAATATTTTATCTGCATTGATACTTTGAAATGTGAGCCATGTCAGTTTTAATGTCAGTCAGTGACCTTCATTTCTCCTGCGGTGAACCCTGTAGATTTTAGATTGGAGCAGCCGCATCCACAGGGTTTCCTGGAGATGTTACAGGTGCTTGTGTGTGAAATTCATGTGCCTTACCTTTCATTCAACTGTCACTGTGGGTGCACAGCAGCACCCGCTGGCAAGAGGAGGGCAATATTGCAAATCCTCCTGGACCAATTTTGTACCTGTTAAGGTCAACCTTGCATGTTGTAACCGTCTGGATTTTAAGCAGTTCATTTTCTGCTGATGGATGTTAAAAAAGAAGCAGCTACCTTCCTGGAGCATCCAGCAGACTCTTGCTAGGATATTCTGGAAAGACAGGTTTTATTCTTAAGTTCTATATTCATTGGAAAGAAATGCCCACATAATCTTTAAGTAGCTGCTTCTTACTTAGAAAACTTTGGCATGGTTTGTGCATTTATTTTTAATTACAATTTTATCCACATAATTAGCAATTGATGATGACCTAGGGGAGGGGATGGAGTTATTTTCCATTGCAAATAATATTTGTGCCGATTCATACCTTCAGGTAGAAATTTTAAACTGCTGGGGAATTTTTTTAGTGATTAAAAGTGATATAATCTGCCTTGCTTTCTGTAAACATCCCATGCATAACTATTATTTCCTATGACAGTTAGAATTGAATATTTGCAGACTTGTCCTTTGTGGCTTCCACAGCTTATAGAGCTATTTGCAGCAAACTAAGTGATGGTCTCAAAAACATGAAGTGCAAAGTTATTTACTGAAGCATGGTGTGCTGAATCTGTTCCTTGTTAACTTGACAAATTCTACATTATATAAAACACAGCCCTGCATCTCACATGTACTAGCAGTGGAACTTTGAGGGTTTCTGTCCCAGGTGTGGGTTTTTACAACACCAGGACTGCTGCTCTGTCCTGAGAGTCCTTGTACTCCAATAGCCACATATTAATGTGCAGCAGTGTGCACAGGGACACAGCAGCGTCCTGTGATGTAGTATCCTGGGCAGAGCTATTGTATGTGGACATGGGAGCTCTTTAACCCTCCTCTACAGCAAAGATGCTGCTCAAGTCAATCCATCTGTGCGTTCAGCAGATATTTATTGTTCCTTTCTGTGGCTCCAGAAAATATTCCAGGTGCTCCTGGCTGAGATAAAGCACTGCATCTCTGAGGGTTGCTGGGAAGCAGGGGACAAGCACTCCTCCAGTAGGGGAGGGCGTCGTGGAACTGGAGAGCTCAGGCCTGGAGGAAAGCGGTAACACCTCTGATCATTTTCAGTGTACCATTGCTGCAGAACAAGGGCCAAAGTTCATTTCTTTAGGCCAGATCTTCTTGTTTTACTTGGCCAACACAGAATTTAGAAGAAAATATGTATGCATGAGAAGAACATGCCCATTTGCAAACTCTCTGTTCTTTGTCACCCCAGAAGCTAGATGTAACCCAAACCATCCAACACAACTTCTGTCTCTGCTGAAGGGCCTCCTCCCTGCTTATTACCCTGGGAAGAAGAGACCAGGACCCCAGAGTCAAGTTGTGACAAGTAGTACTGTCATTGTAGATCTCCACATCAGGCTGCATTGGCTGAGCCTGGACAGAGGAGTGATTGGAGGGATGTTTTCATGTGGGCTCAGTGCAGACCACACAGATGCCAGGATAAACTGACATGCAGTCCATGAAGCTAGGGTAGGCCCCCACATTGTTAATGATTTCTATTCTTCTTAGCATTTGTGAGATATTTTGCATATATCTTGACCTTCACTTTGCCTCCCAGTGGAGAATGCTATGCCCATTTTATAGATGAGAAAAAAAATAAGGTACAAAGAGATTGTTTCCTAATTTGCTGAAAGTCACATTGCTCTTAAAAGAGGGAAAAAGGGAGGTCAGTATTAGATCCAGTGCTAATCCTGACCCCCAAACCCATGCCTTTAATCACGCTGTTTGCCTTAGGAAGATATTAATTGCCTCAAAAATGACATCTTTTTTGAAAAGAAAGGAATTATAGTGGAAAACAGAAGTGGAGTAAAGAGAAACATTTTAAGACATAAGCTTAAATGTTGAAGGAATGGCTGTGGAATTGTTGTCTTGGTTTCCTTGGGATTAAGGGCCCTCCTGCTTAGTAAGCCAGGTGCAGAGCCAGGAGCAAGGGATCATTGCACTGGGGTCTCTGTGGAGATGGCTCCTGCCCCTCAGAGGAGGCCTGGTATGTGCTTCGGCTGCTCAACTCAAGGCTACCACTCACAGACCCTTTGCTGATGAGTGGGGGGAGCAGGGGGGAGTTCCTTGTACAGAAATGAGGGGACGCTTATGGAACCATGGGCAGCAGTAAGAGGTGCTAGACAGGAGGTGGTGGCCACCATGGCAGTGGTCACCAGGGACACCCAGATCCTCTGCATTCTTCAGTGAGAATCCCTAATGACAAAGTGAACTACACTTCTTTGTTCTTGAGCCACAGTTGGAAAAGCAAGCTGCCTACCCGGTAAGGAGAAGTTGGTATTGGTGGTTGTGTGTTCACAGACTGACCTTGATCCCCTGTTCTGCCAAAGACACTTTATGCCCAACGGGATGAATTGACTTTCTATCCCCAACAAATGGCAGTCCTCCATCATTCCTGCCCAACTAATGTCACTAATCCTCATTCCACAGCAGTCAGCAAAGCACTTAAAACTTGTCTCTTGCATCTTGCTTCTGCTGGTGGAGACTTTTCCACTGTGTTACTCTCACAAATACAGAAGTGTGTAGACACCATTAATCCAAGGGTTATTTACAGACATGGATTACTATGTAAGTGGCTTTGAGTCATCCCTCAATCCTCATGTGATTCATCCCTGTAAGTGGAAGATGACCAACTCTCCGCTTCACCCTCCTTCCCCTTTCAATGTCCTATATTTTTCACAGTTAAGAGTTTTATATCCATTTAGTTTGCTACCAATGACCTTCCCAACGCCTGGTGCACAGGTAGCATGCGGTTGAGAAGGCCACCTCTGAAGACAGACAGTGTGGGTGCATGATTTGTCCCCAGCATTTCTCCTCTTTGTGCAGATAATAAGACACCTTCCTCTCATCTGTGCTGTGGCATTGTGAGGACTAAGTGGGTCCACACAGAGAACACACTTAGAAAACTGTTTTGTGTCACATATATGTAGTTGAACAGAGAGCCCAGGTAGCATGCCTGGCCTTACAAGCCCAACTTCAACTGGTGCTGGCACAAGTTACAAATTCAGATGCCTCAGACTTGGGGACCACAGGCCAAAGGTCTGCAATAAACAGGAAGCAACACAGTAGGTCACCCCAGGATGGGGTCACAGGAATCCACCTTTCCCCCCTGTAATCACTGCCACCTCAGTGTCTGACTTGGGGCAAATCAGTCACTCGGACCTCAATTCCTAAATTTATTTTATTCCTGAGGTGGTGTTAAGATCAAATAATTTATGTGAACAGACTTTGAAAATGTTAAATCTCTACACAAATGTAACATCAGTTACAATGATTATTATCATTATTCTTTTCATCTTGAGAAACATATGTCATAAACAGTTCTTTTTAGAAATGAGACATTTTTCCAGATGGCAGTATCTAGCCCTGTGCGCCAGCCAAGAGGAAATATTTTGAGTGAGGAGGGGCCAGGTTCCTGAAAGCAAATACATTTTAATATTAATGGGAGGAATAATGTGGGTACCTCACTGTATAAAACAATGGTGAAAGAAATTGGACCTTGGATGACCCAAATGTATTTGGGAAAGATAAGACTTCCTTAACAGGATCACTGTAGAAGTTTTGTAGAGTTTAACTTCTTAGGTGCTGTAGAAGCTTAGATAAGGGACATGATGTGGGTTAAGTTTTCCAGAAGTATAAACTGAGACCGATGTTGGCGTGTAAGATTTCTAACTTACTCACTGGAGACCAAGGCCCAGGGAAGAGGGCAGCCCAGGATTGGTAGAGAAACAGGACCACTGTGGTGAGCCACCTGGACTCAGCGTGGCCTGCCCGGCATCCTGGTTGTTTCTGCCTTGTGCAGTCTCTTGGCGTGGCTGCCCAGGCAAGGGGCTGAACATCATCCACACACCACAGAAAGTCCTTCTTTGAAATGGGATCTGGGTGGCACCTCTGCATCTCCTACAGGGCACCTTGGCAAAGGGGCATTTAAAGAACCAGAGAACCCAGAAAATGGTGATCAGGGCAGGATTAGAAGGTGGAGAGCACAGTAGGTATTTCTAGCTGAGAGGAAACAACAAGAATAATCATATATGATTAGTGATGGATCTAATGCAGAAGGAAATTATTCCATTCAATGAAATAATACACATTTCAAAAGGAAAAATAGTCAGATTCAGCTGCCTTATTAATGAACCACCACTGCTATACAACATTGCTATACAATGTTGTATAGCAGTGCAAAGACCTGCAAGAGGAAAACAAAGTTTTAATATTTTTTACTAACAACATGATGATGTAAATTTCTTTTGTTATAAGATTCACAAGATAATAAAGTTTTTAGTTTGTTAGAAAATTAAGATATATTTCAATATAAATGATTCCTTTAAAAATAGAAACATCATAAGCATAATCAAATGGTCAGACTAAACTTTAAAGAAAAATTAGGGAATAAACTTCAAAAGTTAGTTTCATATTTCACAAGCATTAGCAGAGACGAATAATTCAGCATGTCTTTTAAGAAATGTAACTGTTTCTATAAAAATTCGCCCATAATACAAATAATCCACAATGTCACAGATAAATTACTCCAGCACAAACTGTTAATACCAGTTTTTAAAGTGAATCTCGGCATCGTATAGGATTGTGCATTTTAGCTATCCAGGAACTTGATATCCAATGTGAACAACTGGGCTTTGTGAACTTGGTTGAGCTCTGGGCATGTAGAATTACTTTTACTGTCAAGTAGACTTTTTAGATTCTGTTTCTATGCCTGGTTTTAAAGGCTATTGTATTTGCTCTGAGATCATTTCAAAGGTGGATTTCAAATAACTTCCAAATAACTACCATTGACTAGGATAGGTAATCCTCACCCAGGAAGAGCAGGTGGGTTCAGTTGACTCACAGAGTCCAGTTAGAGCTAGACCTAAGCAGCAGGGTGCAGAAGGCCCCCCGATGCTCCCTGCCAAGCTGTAGTCCATTGCTCACTTTGCTTCTTGCTGGTCCCTGACACCGACACTGTCAGAAGGGGGCAAGGCAGAACAGAAAGCAAGATGTTGAGATCCAGCCTGCACTTGCCTCTGGGGTGGATCACTAGCCGTGTGGACTTGAGCTGGTCATTTACCACAGCTCCCTCTCTGTCAAGTAAAGCTGATATTACCCACTTCACAGGAAGGCCAGGGGTGCGGTGAGAGCTAAAATCCACCCTAACCTTCAGAACCTGCCGGGTTCTTCATATGTTAATGTCAGTTAAGGCTTCCTGCCCAGGTCCTCTGCTGTGCCAGCATGTTACACACATGGTGCTGTCTCCCTCCAGTTGGGTCCTGCAAAGACACACTTGGTGATGGCCAGCCTGACCAATGTGGTGTTGGAGGTCTCTGATGTCCTCACCACGGAAGGCAACCAACATGCCTCTGAGCTGCGCCCAGCGCAACTGGCTGATGTTCTTCCTGCAAGTGCTGAACTACTGAGTCATAGCTTTCCAAGAAAACATGCCTTCACATCCTTAAGATGATATCTGCTGTAGTGTTGTGGGGACACACGAGGCAAGGCACCGAAGACAGCAGGAAACAGTTTTATTTGGCTGCAGCCAGGCTCAGAGGGCACAGCTTCTGCTGTAATCAATCAATCCCCTGAACCCCGAGTTCAGGGAGTTTCAGAACTTTATACCCAGCGTGTAAGGGGAGGGGCTCAGAAGTTCACAGGCTGCAGAAGTTCACACAAAAGCAGGTTTTTCTTTCACTGTTTTGGGAAAGTTAACCCTTCAAGGACAACACCTGAGAAGGGGAGAGCTTCTTCTCCCCTTTCTTTCCTCCCCCTGCCAGCTGTTACCATGGAGTCCAGCTGGTAAAACTTATCTTAAAAATATAGATGACTCTGTGAAGCCCAGCTCAAGGCCAGAGGCCTTGCTTGCACATTTCTACAAACTACTATACTGGATATGTGTGTGAAAAACTAGTAAGGGGGTGTCCAGCACCTGGAGTGCTGGTATCTTCTCGGTCAGTGGCCAAGTAAACAGGTCGACATGAAAATAGGAAGTTTATGGGCTGGGGATGTGGCTCAAGCGGTAGCGCGCTCGCCTGGCATGCGTGCGGCCCGGGTTCGATCCTCAGCACCACATACAAACAAAGATGTTGTGTCCGCCGAAAAAACTGAAAAATAAAATATTAAAAAAATTCTCTCTCTCTCTCTCTCTCTTAAAAAAAATAGGAAGTTTATGTACCATGAACTCTTTTGCTAATAGTCTTAAAATCAGCCATGGTGAAGATTTCTGGAAAAGCCCAGTTAAGACTTTTCTATGGAGAAAGGGGGTGCCACTTCAGTAGGTGTATTATAGGTAACTATTATTAAGAATTTATTTTGGTGGAACCCTAGGAGTGAGGTGGTTCCATGACACACATTGGTTTTCACGTGGCTGTCATGTTCAGCTCTAATCTGGCTTTCTGGAATGATATTTTTGGCTATTGCAACTCCAAGTCCATATGGAGAGAGATTTTAACTCAGGAAATTAAAAAAAAAAAAAAGAAAAGAAAAAAAGAAATTTTAGTCTTTGAACCTTTTCTTTTCTCTACTCCTTACTAAATTATATATAGGGGAAAATAACTTTCTATTTATCTTGAAAACCTGGCTAAGTCAAGATAGAGTTATTTTACATAAATATATTGGAAGGCTTCCCTTGAAGAGCCCTGTCCTCCCTGGTCCGATGGTTATCTGCACCACCCCACACTGACTTACAGAGAGGTGGCAGACTGCAGTCTTCTCTCCTCCCCCAGTCTCTCACCATGTCTGATTCTCTTATTTGCCAGTTTCCATCTGTATTTGTCTTAGAGCATGGGGGATTTGCCCTGGAATCGCTCAGTGGTGTTCTGGGGACACCAACCAAATCAGCCTTTGGTGAGCACTTACCAGAGACCAGACTGTAATCAAGAGCGGAGCGCAGTGTGCGCTTCACCACCAGGGGCTCTAGCTGTCTCCTTCCCAGGGCGAGGTCCCCACCCTCTCTGAACTTAAAGTGGTGGTGAAAATTGAAGGTCACCCTTGAACAGTCAAAACGTGTTCAGATTTTGTCTCTGACTTGTTAACTGAAGGAATACTTTGAAGTTAAGTATTTATTGGTCTTGGCTTTTCTTATTCTGTTCTCCAAACTCACATCAACCCAGGTTCTAGGAAGCATAACTAAAGAGGATGTAATCTTATTACTCTGACTGGGGTGCCGTCCTCTGAATCCCAGACATTGTTGTCTGATGAAACTCTTTGTAAACAAGCTCTTCTTTAGCTGGTTGATTTGAATATTTTTCCCTAGGAGAACAGTAATGTTTTAAGGCCAGTTCTATACTTTTTATGAATATAGTTGTGACAATGAAAAATGTAGTGGACATTCTGTGCAACCCCGTTTTCCTTTCTTTTGTATTTCTTCCTTCCCTTCCTCCCTCCCCCCCCCCTTCCTTCATTCATTCCTTTCATCGTTGTTATCTGACACAGAATGAGGCAAGAATCTGTAGGTAGGACATCTTTAAGTGGTAGGCTAGTGGTTTTCCACTAGGGATAGTTCCTCCCTACACTGGGACATTTGTCAATGTCCAGAGACATTTCTGGTGGCCAGCACTGGTGAGGGGGGGAGTTTGCTGATCTCCCAGCTATGCCCAGGAGCGCTCCCGCCCCTCCCCACGCTTATCGCCTGGCCCCACATTCCAACAGTGAGCACCCAGTTTCCTAAAGCCACATCCTCTGCTCTCTCTGTCCCCAGGTTCAGGGTACAGAGATCCTAGATGGATGGGGAAGTATGGCTGACCAGACCCTGACCGTCTAAGACAGGACACTCATTTCCTATGCAGCCTTCCACCTCTCCTATTCCCCTGTGTCGCTTCATAGTCTGAGTGCAAGTGAACTCAGTGAAGAGCTTCACACGGCTTGTGACTGCCTTGCCCTTCACACTGAGCCCTGGGCTAGCTCTTGCCACTGGGTTTTGATAGACTAAGGAAGAAAACCTGGCTGAGGCAGCATCAGGAAACAAGGTTCTCGGGGTCAGGCGGGTGGTGGTCAGGGGGCATGCACTGTAGGGGTGAGGCTGGGTCTGCTTGAACAGAGATAAACCATTCTGAAAGTCATTTTCCAGGACCAACAAAATGGAATTCAGTTCTATACTTTAAATAAATTCTGAAAACTCCCATCAGGCTTAAAAGGTGTTGCCCTTTGAGTTTGTAGGTACTCACTGGATCTCTGCTCTTCGGTAGACATGAATTCCTAACTAAACAAAGAACAGCAAGGAGCTTGCCGTTGTCTAATAAAACAGTCTTAAAAGTCATCTAGTTTCACTCTGGAAAAATGCCCCACTGTTATGTGTCAGTGAGATTCCAGAAATATTGTGGTATTTTAAATTCTATTTGGTAATTTTGGGCAGAGTGAGTCATTTCTACAGAAAGCCGTGAGAATGGAGTAGGAAAAAACTAAGCAAAAAAAGGGCCTCATTAAAGAGCATCCTGTAGTTCACATCCCTTCTTAGTGCAGGGTCCCAGGCCACGGGTGACGTGGAACGCAGAGCGTCAGTGACATCGCAGCATTCTGGCTGAAAGCTGGTCCTCACCAGGATTATTATAACGAGGGTCCAGTCTTCAGTGGAACTGACGAATAAGTCCCTGAGCAGGGAGACAGCACACAGTCGTGGGAGCCGCCTGTCTCCAGGAGCTCACCCCCCACAGATTGGAGGAGCCCCGTTGTTGCCACACGTGGCTGCGGAGATTACCATCCACGCTCGCGGCTGCTGGAAGCTTCGCGGATTGTGAGCAGAATGTGTGCTGCGCGTGAGCTCTGCCAACCACGTTGCCTCCACAGTGCACAGAGAACCCCGTGGGGCTGGCCCTGCTGTCCTCAGTCCTCACCCAAGTCACCGAGGCTTCATGGGAGGAGGCTGGAAACTAATCCAGTGTCCACACTAATACGTTACCCTGGGTCCTGCTGCCCGGGACTTCACAGTGCCTTGTTACTACTGGGTGGTCTAGGAGAGACCCTACGCAGGCACAAGAGGCTCAGGTGCAGGTGAAACTGCCGTCTTGTTACGTAGTCCTGATGATGTTCGTGTAATGCTCTGATGTATGAAATCCAAATACACACATGTGGAATTTTATTTTAGTTTTAAATAGCACAAATTTATTCTTCCTTCCAGAAGCGAGGATTTGGAAATCGAGATGTTGACAGGGTTACCCCTGTCCAGGTCTTCTAGAGGGCCCTGACATTCCTTGACTTGTGTCGGATCACTCCCAGTTTTTACCTCCATTATTATATGGTCTTCCCCTCTGTGTTTTCTTCTCTTTTTATAAAGAAAGTTGTCAGTGGACATAGGGTCGATTCTAGTTCAAGATGAACTCCTTTAAAGTTCCTCAACTACATCTGCAAATGTTTCCAATTAAGTTCACATTCACATTTTCTATATGGGTATTGACGGGGCAGAGAGCTACATTCAATCCAATAAAGTAGCTAAGTGTACGTAAGAAGTAATCCCAAGGTAAACGATACCTTTACCTTTATCTAGTATAAATATGTACTTAACAGCATCATTCATGATAGCTAGAAAGTACAAACAACCCAAATAGTCATCAACTGAATAACAGATAAACAACACTTTGCATATCCATATTATGAAGTGTTATTCAGCTAATAAAAAAGAATTAAGTAGTAATATATGCTTACTATGGAAGAGGAATCAGGAGCCTCTCTTCATTCTGTTGCTAATATCACAGCTACTATCCCAACATATTTTTTCTTCTTTTCCATACTTTTATTGCTGTATCACATCTGTACCTAATGATGGGATTTGCCGTGACATACTGTCCATGCACACAATATAATAGCATTCCTCAGTACTTCCCTTCCCTCCCTGCTTCCTCCACTCTACTCTATCTCCCTTTGATTTTCATGAGACACTGCCCCACACACCATCACCTTCCTTTTCCTTTTCCTCTCTAGCTCCGACATAGGACAGATAACATACAATCTTTGACCTTCTGAATTTGGTTAATTTAGCTTAATGTTCTTGAGTTCCATCCATTTTCCTGCATATGACACAATTTCATTTTTCTTTATGGCTGAATAACACTCCATTGTGTGTATACCTCACATTTTCTTTATCCATTCATCCACTGATGGACACCTGGGCTGGTTCCATAGTTTGGCTATTGTGAATTGTGCTGCTATAAACATGGGTATGCATGTATTGTTGTAGGGACAGACGAGGCAAGGCACTGAAGGCAGCAGGAAACAGTTTTATTTGGCTGCAGCCAGCTTCAGAGGACACCGCTTTGCTGTAATCAATCAATCCCCTGAAACCCGAGTTCAGGGAGTTTCAGAATTTTATACCCAGCATGTAAGGGGAGGGGCTCAGCAGTTCCCAGTCTGCAGAAGTTCACACAAAAGCAGGTTTTTCTTTCACTGTTCTTGGCAAGTTAACCCTTTAAGGAAACACCTGAGAAGGGGAGAGCTTCTTCTCTTTCTTTCCTCCCCCTGCCAGCTGTTACCATGGAGCCCAATTGGTAACTTCTCTTAGGAATTTAGACATCGCTGTGAAGCCCAACTCAAGGTCAGGGGCCTTGTTTGCACATTTTTACAAAGTACTATACTGGATACATATTTGTGAGAAACTAATAAGGGGGTATCTAGCACCCCGATTTCTTCCCAGCCAGTGGCCAAGTAAAACAGGGCAACACGAAAATAGGAAGTTTATCTACATTGAACTCTTTTGCAGAGACTGTTTTGCTGACAGCCCTAACATCAGCCATGGTGAAGATTTCTGGAGAAGCCCAGTTAAGATATTTGTGTGTGTGTGTAGAAATGGGGTATCACTACAGTATCAGTGTAATAAGATGACTTTAAATCTTCAGGGTAAATACTGAGAAATGGCATAGCTGGGTCACATGGTGGTTCCATGTATAGTCTTTTGAGGAAACTTCATAACTGATTTCCACATTGGTTGTACCAATTTACAATCCCAGTGACAGTGTAAAAGTGTTCCTGTTCCTCCACATCCTCTCCAGCATTCATTTTTGTTTGTTCTTGATGACTGCCATTCTGACTGGGGTGAGATGATAGTTTTTGGCTTTTATTTTCTTTTCCTTATTGCTAATCCCGTTGAACATTTTCTCATCCATGTTGGCCATTTGTATTTCTTCTTTTTAAAGTGTCTGTTTATTTCATTTGCTTATTTATTAATTGGGTTATTTGGGGATTTGGAGTTATCTGAATTCTTCATGTAGTCTAGATATTAATCCTTTGTCACAAAAGCACGTGACTATTTCTCCCATTGTCTAGGTTCTGTCTTTACATTCTTGATTGTTTCCTTTGCTGTGCAGAAGCTTTTTAATTTGTTTTCATCTCATTTATTAACTCTTGGCATTTTTTATCTGAACTTCAGTGGTCCTACTGAGATTGCTGTGGCCTGTGCCTATATGCTGGAGTGTGGACCCTGGGTTTTCTTCCAGGAGCTGCATAGTTTCTGGTCTAATTTCTAGGTCTTTGATGCAGGGTGAAAGTCTTATGCTAGGTGAGAGATAAAGGTCTAGTTTTATTCTTCCTCATAGGGATGACCATTGTTCCCAATACTATTTGTTTATAAAGGCTGTCTTTTCTCCAGTGTATGTCTTTGGCACCTTGCCAAGGAGCAAATGTCTACAGACGTGTGGCTCTGTCTCTGTCTTCTATTCTGTATCACTGGTCTGTGTGTCTGTTTATGACAGTGCCCTGCAGAACACGTGTGAGAGTTCACACACTGGCGTCCCATCCTGCCTGCTCTCCTTTGACCTGAACATTGGATTTTGTGCTTTTCTTAAGTGGCACCTCTCCATGGCAGTCCCCACAGGGCTGGCCCTAGCAGGTAGGCAGAAACCTGTCTGGGCTATTGGTTGTTGGGCCAGTTGATGGCTGTCTTCTGTCCTGATTCTGAGGCTGATTTCTAGATAAACTGGCTGTATTGATTCTTTTGTGAATTACTTATTTTGACTCCCCCACCCAGCTGTTGGCTATTATTTGGTTTTTAAAAAACATTGGAAGATTTCTTTGTGTCAGGAATGCTATCACTTTTCCATACATTCAGTAATAAGTGTAAGTACCTCCCCGTTTATTGTCCCTCTTTTACTCTCTTTTGAGTGTTTTTCATACCAAGTGTTAGATTTCTATGTCGTCAGTGGTCGGTGGTTTTGAATTTCCTGCTTCAATGGGAATTTCTTTACCAATACTAGGTCATCAACTCACTTACACGTGTGGTATTCTCACAGTGTAACAGTCCGTTCTTTCAACCTGGGTCCTTTGATCTAAGGACCGGTGTTGAGCATGCTGAAAAGATCCACTTTATCATCGTCATCATCATCATCACTGTATGAATTGTTCTAACACTGTTTATCAAGCCACTTAACATCTCATTAATTCAAAATGCTGTCTCATTGATCTAAAGTCACACATAATTTTGTGTCTAAAATCTGTCTCTTCTAGGGACCCCTGCAAGATTGCACATTCATTCCATTACCTGCTATAGTTTTAAATAAATTGTAAAATTTGGTTGGAAAAGTTCTCTTGGTTGCCATCATTTTCATAACCTTTTTGGCTATTGCACTATCAATGTTCTTTCAAGACAAATTAAATGAGCACGTTCATGTTCTGAAGATCAGCACAACAGAGGACCCCCTTGAATGCTCTGGTCCACCCCCTGGTGGCTTGTGCCACCATTACCCAGGGTAAATTGAACCCTATTTTCAATCTAACATCATTTTTAACTTACAAAGATCAAACTCCAACATTTTTGAGAACTGAGGGATGCTGTTTCAATGGTTTTCGAGATCTTGCAATTACAGATTTGGGTGCGTGGAAGCTATTTGCGAGGCATCACAATTTGTCTTTCTCCTACCCACAGAGATACAACCCAGCTGAACCAGGGAGAGAGGAGGAGCCAGCTTTTCAATACCTTTAGGTATGGAGCACAGCAATATCACATCACAAGCTCTGCTCTGGGCTGACCTTGAGTGTCCTCCAAACCAAATGACAGTGTTTCTACTTTGAGACACCCTCTTGAGCAACCTGCTGGGGACTTTCTTTCAAAGACTAATTTCCAGAATCTCTGGCTAAAGAGGGAAGGTTAATAGTCCAGGGAGCTTGTTTACAAGCCATTAGAAACAATTAGCACGTTGCTGAGATTAAAAGCAGTGCTCAGGAATGTTGGAGGGCCTAGAGAGGAGCCCTAAACATCTATTTTTAGCACCTAATTAAATCAGGCTAGGAGATCCCCATCCTCTATGCTAGACTGTTTCATATTTTAATTATTGGGAAATTCTTAATTTCCTCCAGCTAAATTCTGCCTCTGGTAACTTAAAGTTATAGTAATTTAAAACTCTATACATGGATTCATAGGAACAAATTTGTAGACGACAGCATAACCTTCCTTAGATCGGTTGTTTCAACCCCTGTATCTTTCCTTTTAAACATTTTTTTCTTAATACTCCAATTTCTCCACGATTTCCCTTCCCTCCTTGAAAACGTATCTTTTGTTCCAATTTCGCTGTTGTCCTGGACATCCTAGGCCAGGCCAGCCACATGGTTCTTGTCTCCGTGGGGACTCCTCTGCCTTCTTCTGGAACATCTCCCTCTCCATGCTGGGCTCTTGAACTCTTGGATTACACAGTGCAATCTCGTGTTTTCTAGTGTTGTAGGGACAGACGAGGCAAGGCACCGAAAACAGCAGGAAACAGTGTTATTTGGCTGCAGCCAGGTTCAGAGGGCACAGCCTTTGCTGTAATCAATCAATCCCCTGAACCCCGAGTTCAGGGAGTTTCAGAATTTTATACCCAGATGTAAGGGGAGGGGCTCAGAAGTTCACAGGCTGCAGAAGTTCACATATAGCAGGTTTTTCTTTCACTGTTCTGGGTAAGTTAACCCTTTAAGGACAACATCTGAGAAGGGGAGAGCTTCTTCTCCCCTTTCTTTCCTCCCCCTGCCAGCTGTTACCATGGAGTCCAGCTGGTAAAACTTATCTTAAAAATATAGATGACTCTGTGAAGCCCAGCTCAAGGCCAGAGGCCTTGTTTGCACATTTCTACAAACTAGTGTACTGAATACATGTTTGTGATAAACTAGTAAGGGGGTGTCCAGCACCTGGAGTGCTGATTTCTTCCTGGCCAGTGGCCAAGTAAGGGAGGGCAACACGAAAATAGGAAGTTTATCTTCATTGAACTCTTTTGCAGAGACTCTTTTGCTGACAGCCCTAATATCAGCCATGGGGAAGGTTTCTGGAGAAGCCCAGTTAAGACTTCTCTGTGGAGAAAGGAGGTGCCACTACCCTAGAAGTCTTCCAAACCTTCTCCATTTTGTACTGAGATCTCATTCCTTTTGTGTGAGTTCTCAAGTGTCTCCCCAATGCTGGGTCCACAGTCAGTATGCCTCTCCTGTTCCTGTGGAGCCACACGTACCCACAAAGAACTTGTTGGGTTGAATTTGGTTTTGTAACCATTTCTTTTTTTCTCTATTCACTTCAAAGAAAAAGTTTCATATACAGTGTGGTCCATTCATGTGTTCTATGCTGTATGTTGCACACGGATGTTGACCAGTTTCTAGTCCAATAAATTTAATAAAAGAAAAAGCTACAGACCTTAACACCCTAATTGGAGCACACTCATGCCTGCTGCTGTCTCCCTCAAGTTCTTTGAGCAAGTTGTGCTCCCTTATACCACAGGATCCTAGCACATGCTGTTTTCTTCACCTCTAGAACTGTTCAGATCTTCCCCAATCTAAATCTACTTCCATTCCACAATTTTGCCTAACGAGGGGAAGCTTTGCCGAGAGTCTGGCTGCCAGGGACCCTTGGCACCAATGTGTGTAACCCACTGACTGCTAAGTATTTTCCTCCAAAGCTGTGGCCTCAGAAAACATGGGGGTGGAGCCTTCTTGTAAAATCAGGGGTAGGTTGTCAGGCTGGTGAGCTGCTGGTCATTCCTGGAAGAGGAACCAGGTACCAAATCACAGAGCATTAGCCCCCTTGGCCTAGGTGGTGTGGGGAGCAAGTTGGGGTTTCCCCACAGCAAAGTGCAAGTGGACAAGGGCTTGGGGACACACTTACAAAGGGTCGAATTGTCACTTCATCACTTTGTCATGGGGGATCACGAGTGAGGAGGAGGCAGAACTTCTGCCGGGTGTCATCCTGGGTGGAAGTGCCCAGCTGAGGTCCATCCTGGTCTGTTTGGAAGAACCCAAGGGGCCACGTCAGGTTGCCTGTGCACAGCCAGCTCCACGCTGGGATGCTTCCCTCTGATCCCCGTGCTCCTGGGAACACGTCCTTCAGGTGTAGAGTGGGCTGGGCCTGGTGAGAACTCTGGGGCAAGTGCACAGAGCTTCACGTGTCCCTTCCTGCTTCCTGGGAATTGCACAGATGATGCCAAACTGACGGCCAGAGAGACCTGGGTTGAGAGGCCAACCTTCCTGTGAAAGCCTTCCTCTCACCTATTGTCACTGACATAGATCTGTGTCCAGGTCACTACTCCTCTCCAGCCACAGGGACTTCATTTCTGCTCCCAAGTGGGCACCTAAGCTCTGTGCAGCTCAGGGCCTTTGCACAACTCCACACTGCGAAATCCAAACTCACCTCTGCGCAGCGCACTCCCACCGGGCGCTCTGGTCTTTGCTTCTATTTCCTCCCCACCGAGAGGCAAGGATGCCTGCACCTGTACAGCCTCTCACCTCCTCCTTTACTTTTCTTTCATGTCTCAAAACAATTTTATATTCCACTTTAATCTCTGGATCCCGGGGTTGAAGTGTGTTGGCCCTGGAGAGCTGAACTGTATCCTGGCACTTGGCAGCAGTGAGTGGCAGGAGCAGCTATTCGGTGAATCTCTGCTGAGTGAAGGTCACGAGTCCATCATGGACCTCAAACAGCTGCTGGGAGGGATTGTAGAAACTGCATCTGGAGATACCCAGTAAGATCAGAAAAAGACACCTGCTCTGAGACGGTGGTGTAGGCAGCTCCTCCCGTGTGGCTTCAGACTCTAGCAGCAGGTGTGCAAGGTAAGGGCGAGTAGGGGAGGGCAAGTCAAATATTGATAAATACTTTGGGGGGTGTGTGTGATGCTGAGGATTGAACCCAGGGCCTTGTGCATTTGAGGCAAGCACCCTACCAACCGAGCTATATCTCCAGCCTAAATATAGATAAATACAGGGACATTTTAAATCTACTAAGGCAGCTCATTTTTTAAAATAATTTTATATTAAGTCATCTTTTGATAAGAAAAATACCATTTCAAAACTGAAAAATCATGCTATATCTCACAATTTCATAGACATTTCTTTCCTTCTTGTAAATCAGTTCTAGCTCCTGTTTAATGCAGGAGGCACCATCCGGTCCTATGACAGGCACCAGCATTCTGTTGTGTCCTATGCCAGACACACCTCCCGGGGTCTGCTCTGAGGATGCCTGAGCTATGACTCTCCGCGCTCTGGTACTCAGGGCCGGCAGGTGAAGGAGGGACTCTTGGAGGTGAAGGAAGTTGGGGCAGCCTCCCAGGATCAGGGCACACTTGCCTGAATGGATGGCATAAGATGTCCTTGTTGTCAGTCATTTGGAAACAGCAATGTCCCGAGATGGGGTAAGAAGATCGGCGGTCCTTAAGGTGTGTGACCAGTCCAAGCCCCAAATAAACACCACCATATGGAACTCCTATTAGTTTTTCTTTTCTATATTTCTAAGCAAATAGAGTTAAAATGTATTCTTCCCTCCTTTTAGTACATACCAACAAGTAGATCATTCTAATTCTTCTGGAACGTTTGTGTCCTTATGATTATAAAAAGAACTGTAGGTATGCATATGCACAAGTACAAGCTGTATAGTTGACATGTAAGTGTGTGTATAAACATTTTCCCACACATGAGATGCTTGAGCACTTGCACACATGAGCACATGGGCTCACCTTTGTATACACATGCACACACGTGCATCTTCAGAAACACAAGGGTCACAGGAGTCACTCTTAGACAGATGAGGTCTACATCATGTTCAGCAATTTGGATCTTCCCCTTCCTTTGTGACGTTTTCAGTTGAACAAAGTATGTGGTTGGCCTTTCCAGAAGGATCTATAGAAGTGCCTCCTTCCCTGCCGAGGCTGGGACCCGCAGCAGCACAGGGCATCTTTGCACATGGCTAGGATTTCCAAAGAACAGACTCCCCAGAAGACTCTGAGCCAAAAGATGGCTGAATTCTAAGATCATGCCGAGAAAGAGGAGTCTGCTTTTTGGTGGAGCTCACAAGGACAGGATGGCCTTCGCCGCGAGGCACCCATCCCAGCCCAGGCAAGTGCTTTCTGAGGCTCTCTCAGTGTCACCAGGAAGAGCTGAAATACTGCTAAGTTTCCTCTTTAGCAGGGAAGTGTATTTGTGTATGCTGTGAAGAGCCAGAATTATTTTTATTTTTTTTAATGATCTGAGCCAAGCTACCACTTTGCCTAACAGCTCCTCCACGTAAATAAATTAAAGACATCCCCAGAAGCATCCCAAATAGGACACTTCATCATTTCCAGCCACTCTATGCTGCAACAGAATGATGCTTCTCCTCAGCAACTGGCCTCTATTGAAAGACCAAGAGTTCTCTGCAGTCTTTGAGGCAGACAAAAGTCCTACTTGTATATTTAGGGGGGAAAAATGTGATTTCTACCCCTTTAGTTAACAAATATTTATTAAGAATTTATTCACTAAGTAATTTATAAATATTATAAAGAATAAGAGTGACAGAAACTAGATCTTTACCCCAAGGAATTTGTCATTGCCCTAAGGAATTTATAGGAGGAATAATACAGAGACATTAAAACATGTTTCTATAGGTACTTGGCAGGACGGTGGGCGATAAACATAGTAAAGGAAGGCTCATCCATTCTGGCGGCTTGAAACCAAGGCGTGACAAATGTCATGAGTATAGCCATGTTTCTCTGGTATCATAAAGAGGAGGACTGTCACATCTAGCTCAGAGGTGGATATGCATCTTGGAGGAGGCCTTGAGTCGGGGGACTGTGACGGTGGGGTGGAGGGAAGGCGCCATCGGTGGTGGCGGAGAGTGAACAGAGGTGAAGAAGCTGGTGACAGATGGGTGTGTAGGCCAGGCTGGCTGGAACTCGGTGGTTGTGAGAGAGGAGCTGGGGACAAATGGCAAGGTAGGCTGGTGCCAGGTGCCAGCAGGCTTCAAGTGCAGCCTGAGGAGCCTGTTCCGGTGGGTGATGGGAGCTCCTGGGACCGGGGTAGCCAGAGTGACCGTTTGTCCTCTGGGTGTCAGGGAGATGAACGTGCGGGGTGGCGTTCCAGATGGACCATGATGGTGACTCAGGAAGCATTGCGTGTGCCTCTGTTAGGTTGGAGGCAGCCCTTTAGAGGTCACGCGTGGCCTTTCCCAAGGCCATCAGGGTCGTAGCTGTAAGAACGGTGAGACAGTTTTCTAATGAAGACCCGGGTTCGAGCTACTGGATAACTGGAATTAAATCCAGAGATGTCACAAACCACGAAATGCACTGCTAAAGCCCCCACCTCCTGCACCTGGGTACAGGGAGGGCAGAGGACGTGACGTCAGCTCTACATTGACCTCATAGGTGAGGCTAGTCCTGGGACCGTCTGAAGGGAGGCCGGAGGAGGCTCACTGTGTGGACCGTGGGACGGTGAAGGTCTCCGGGGCAGCGGTGGAGGAGGAGCTAGGTCTCAGCGGGGGCAGGCCTTGGAGAGCAGAGCCGCGGTCCACTCTCTGTTCCATGTGGAGGCGGGCTGCAGTCATGGTCCCCATGTGATCTGAGGGCGGCCTGTGAGTTTCTGCTCTAGATGAGAGCCCAGGCCTTCATCTCGCCCGGCTTTGAGAGGCCAGGCGAGGTCAGGGAAGTGGTGAACCCTGTGGCAGGGACGCCCTGGCACAGGCTCTTGGTGGCTACTGAGGACCAAAGGCTGCACAGCCACTTAAAAGCTGTATTCCTGTCCGCACCGTTTAGAGTTGTATGTCAAGGGTGACAGACTGTGAGCCTGTCACGCAGTGCTGCTTTGCTGCCCTTTACTCCTACCGTGCTCCTTGGGTAGCTTCTGCCCAGGACAGGGCTCTGGGATCCCCTAGAATACACTGCTCAGCACCTGTCTCCTCTCTGCCTCGACGACTCCTGGGGGTGCCTTGATCGGGGGCCTCAGGGGGCTTCCACCACAGAGACCAGCAGGGCCACCAAGAGGCCTCTTCACCTGGAGACAGCCAGTGGAGGAGGAAGAGGAAACACTTGTCCTACGCAGTGTGGCCATTTGCTCTCCCGCAGTCCCTACCTGCACCATGTTCCAGGCAGTTCAGGCACCTGTTAATGACATCGCTGCTCAACCTCAATCCAGGCCCTGCTTCTCCATCAGGAAACGGTGACTTAGTGTCCATGAGCCTGTGGATAGGCCGCCTTCTCTCTCTCTCTCTCGGTTAACTCATCTCTAAAGTTGATGGGATCAAGTGGCCTTTCTCTGGTGCCCGGCCTGATCTCTGAACCTTGATGCTGGTGGCTCCGCAATCTGATACCTACAGACATGTCCCCGGTCTGATTCTAGAACAGGGAAACTTCCAGGTGGATGCGTCGTCATCTCATTTTATTCCGTGGTTACCAGACCTGTGGGCATCTTTACCTGCTCGGGCCACAGGATCTGTGCAGGGCCTCAGTCTGTGCCATCCATCCCGGGTTTTGGTGGTAGCATAGCTCTTTCTTCTCGCCTCACTAGGATACATGAAAAAATAATTCTGGGTGTGGGAATAGGAGGCTCATTACTTCTGGTAGTTATTTTGAAAGACTTCTGACTGGGCCTCCAATAATGGAGACTTCCCCCCCACATTTCAGTTTCTCACATATTTTTTTTTTAAGTATTTATATTCATGGGCTTTAAAGTCAATCTTGATATTTTCCACCGTTATGGTTCTAAACTCTAAATGGATTACACTGACAATACAGACAAATTTAATCTTCTTCATATATATCTTGAGGATAAGAGGTCAACAAGGAAACATGTTTCTCTCCTCTTCTACAGATAAAAATGCAAAGCGCTCATTTCCTTTGAAGTTGGTAAATACAGCCTATTTTCTATGTTCTTTTTAGCATTAAGTAGGCCACTGTGATCCAGCAGGACTTAACCCTTCAGAGTCTCTGTGCGGCTAAGGAAAAATGTGGCTTTTTGAAAACTGTGTTCTTATTACTTATACGTGATAGTAGACTATATTCTGACATCGTGTACTTATAGAGAGTGGAAGTTCTCACTCTTCTGGTTGTACATGGTGTGGAATTACGTTGGTTGTGTGATCATGTGTGCACACAGGATAGTAATGTCAACTCATTCTACTGTCTTTCCTATTCTCATTTCACCTCCCTTCTCTTTATTTCCCTTTGTCTAATCCAAAGTACTTCTGTTATTCCCTACACCCCATTGTTATGAGTTAGCATCTGAATATCAGAGAAAACCTTTGGCCTTTGGTTTTAGGGATTGGATATTTCACTTAGCATGATATTCTCCAGTTTCATCCATTTACTGGCATCTGCCATAATTTCATTCTTTAGAGCTGAGTGATATTCCACTGTGTATATATACCAGATTTTCTCTATCCATTCATCTGTTGAAAGGCACCTAGGTTCCATAGCTCAACTATTGTGAATTATATATAACATTGCTATAAACATTGATATGGCTGTGTCGCTGTAATCTGCTGATTTTAAGTCTTCTTGGTATAAATGGACTATGTTCCTGAGCTGCTGTCTTAGCCACACTTTTGCCATCTGCGAAGAGCTTGGTGACAACCTTCTTACTGGACTCTATGCTTGATGGCAAGACACAGGCCCAGTCTCTGCTGTGAGGGGTTAATGATTAGGGACAATGGCCCCCGCGGGCATCGCAGTGGAGGGATTCAGAGAGCACAGAGAAAGGAGCCCGGACTTTAAAATACCAGGGAGTCTGCGATGGCCCCAGGAAGGAGGCGGGACAGAAAGCCACTCCCTGGTATTCAGTTTCCAGCCCTGCGCCAGGCCCTGGGGAGGGTGGTGTGAGGGAGGCCTGTGGTCCAAACGCCCTGCGGATGAGCCAGGAAAGTCCTCCTCATCCCTAGCTGCAGTTCTAGAGACAAGTTTGGAATGATATCAACGTACAGATTATGGGTAAGAGAACGTGGGGGGTGGGGGGCACTCCAGCAGTGTGACGTCCATTCCTGCAGTCTGAGGACCCGGCCCTGGTTCCCACTACTGAAAACCTCTTTAAAATAGAATGGTCTTTTGTGACATCGCATTAAATCGTTATATTCCTCCAAATACATTATCCCTGGGCTTTCACACATCTAAAGATACGTGTTCATTTGTGCATTTGTAAAAATGAGGTAGATAAAAATGAGATAAATGACAAGTATCATTTTCCTCCTTTACTAACCGAGTCCTTGGCATAAAAAAAGTCAATAGATGGATGAGTGACAGCCCCATAGAGTTTTGTAGTTTGTTCATTTGTTCCCCCGACATAATCACTTCCTTCCTCCTGCCACCTTCATAAAGGAGGCAAGATATCGGCAGGAACATTTTAATATGTCTATAAAAGGCTGATGGACAGTGGATTTAATGGAAATCTTCAAGTTCACTCTTGAGGTTAATAAGCCTAAAATATCTTAAAACTAAATTAAAGCACTTTGCGCCTTAAGAAGGCATTAAATACCGTTTGATGGCATTTTAGCTGACTCTAGAAGTAAGTAGCCGTCCTTTGGCAAAAAGTGCCATTTGCGACCCAGATAAGAACAAAGATTTCTTGTCCTCCCTGCATGTGTCTTAGGAAGAAAACCGTCTTCACTAATCATCACCCTTGCAGATGTCTATTTTAAATGTTTGCCTCAAAATGCCTTCTGGAGGGTGCTCCAGCTCTTCTTCCTGGCTACTCTGAAAGGAGTGTGTGCTGTGTTTTTATTATGGGTGCCTGACGTAAATTGCCCTGTCTCATTCTAGATGATAGTTTCAACCTTAATGTCTCTGAATAAATGCCGGGAACAATCGACTCTCATTTACTTTGTTGCTGCAAAGGTGTTCATATTTCTTGATCAGATCTCTTGAGCCGTTCCGTTTCCAGTAACTACAATAAGAGCAATTTGCAATTCCAATGTCATACACTATATCTGAATTGAAACAAAAGGAAGCATCTAAGAACAAAACCTTGCTGAGTGGAGTCATTTTAAATGCCTTTAGCTCTAGTGAGTTTTTTGGTGAAAATAGCAATAAAATGCTCTACCTCCTCCCAGAGGTCCCTATTGTTGTATCAGGAATAAAAATAATCTATAACTGTAACGACTGCAAATGGGCTGCAGGAAGTTGGGCAGGTCCAGGGCCGCACTTGAGGTTGTCTGTAATGTGCATGGGAACATGTCTGGGTTTCCGCTTCCCACGCTGGTGCCCTCTCACGCTCGAGTAAAGACATGTTCATCAGCCAAACGCTCAAGCTGAGGCTCACCCGCTGTTTCTCTCTGGCTTTTGCCTTTTATCCTGGCCCCTCTTCCCATCTCTTTACCGCGATGCCCTCAGCCTGTCAGGCAGTCGGTGACCTCCTGCTGTTCCCTCCTGTGGTCCACCCAGGTGGCCTGGTGGACTGCGGGGCACCTGCAGGGAGGGCCCTGGACGCCAGCAACAGAGAGCGGCAAAGGGGGCTGCGGCCCTGGAGCCTTCGGCAGCACAGAGGCCCCAGTGGGCTGCACAGGGAGAAGGCCAGCGGCCCAGGGCTTGGCCTGCCTCCCTGCCTCAAGGAGCAGAGACGCCTGGCTCCGAACCGCCCCTTTCCAGCCCTTTAGGATCTGAGATGAAGACCTGTGGTCACAAAGCCAAGTTCATTTCTGTTTATTACAGTGTCTGGAGAGGGGGCCACAGAAACCCTACAGCAGCTCAGCCCCTGAGGAGCAAAAAGCCTAGCGTATGTCGTCAGGGCCTTCATGTTCGCTGGTTCTGGAACTGCCAGGCAAGCCCAGTATGAACAGAAATGCAGAATTCTTTTCTGGGATTTTGTCCCATTTTTATTTTGAAAACTTTCAACCTTAAAAACAAGTTGAGCGAATGCTACATTGTAGAGCCACACACCTCCACCACCCAGGTCCACCGGCTTTCCACGACTTTCCTTTTTGACCTTGGAGTTGAGCCTGTGGCCTCCAGTTTGCTGAGCCCGTGCTCTACCTCTGAGCTGCACCCCAGCCCAGCAGTCCACGGTTCATCTCTCTCATTTGCTGCACCCGTCTCCTTCCCCTTCTCCACCAACACGCACGCGCGCGCGCGCGCACACACACACACACACACACATGCACACCGCCCGCGCACGTGCGCACACATTTGTACCTTTTCTTTTATATCCTCTGGAAATCGTTGTCAGACATGGGGATACTTCTCTCCTCAACACTTCAGCAAGTCTGACCTCAGAATAACTCCATTATTTGGCCCTATGAGACCATTTTCACCCCTGAGAAATTTGTTATGTAATAATTCCATCTAAAATATAATCCACATTAAAATGCCTCATTTGTTTCCAAATTATCTTTGATACATGCCATTCTTTTCTCATTCTAGTTCCCAAAGGATTCTGAGTTGAAGTTGGCAGATATTCCTATTGGTTATCTTTCAAAATCAAAATCAATGCTCTGATATTGACTTTTGGAAGTCATTGAAAGTATAAATCCTTAAAAAGACAAAGCCACAAATCTCATACAAATATAAAATAAATGCATGTCAAAGACTTTAACTTCCCTTCAAGGGAAACCAGTAAGATGCTAAAAATCAGTTCAAAGGAAAACTCTAAGAGCAAACACCCGGGACAAACAGGGAAGCTTCAATGTGTATGATAATTAACCCAGACCAGCTATTGAGCAAGGAGGAATCACATTTCTAAGCAACAAAATTTATTTGCATCTCTATTGACACATAATTTGCATTAATTTCTAAGTTTTAAAATAACCCAAGCACAATGGCAGTGCACATGTATTGACTCAGTGACAGGAATCCCTGGACAGGCCCAGCATTCCACAATACCCAGGAATCTCTTTTTGTTTCTATGTCAAAGTCTCACAATTTTCCTGTCTCCCCAATTGATGATTATAATAATCTAAAAAATATTAATGATCACAAAAGGCTGGTTTCATCAGGTTTATCATGATTGCTTGCCCAGGTGTGGCAGGCACATGAACTCTCTGTACAAGTCTCCTTGACTTGACTTCTTACCTGTGGAACACCCAATGTATCCATTAGGCCCCAAGATGACTCTATCTGGGAGTTTTCTTGGGGAATTTGAACAGATATTTAAAGCCTCTCTTGTTTGCTCTTCCATGACTACAGAACTAAGCTCAAGACACCTTCTGACAGGTGTCACTTGTATAACTTGTGGACTTGAGTGAATTCTTCTCTTGAAGTCCTAGAAATGTGTTAGGGTTCCTAGTATGAAGCAGGGGACCTGCCTTACCCTCTGTGGCCTGGAGCCCAGGGCCAGGTGACACTTCAGCCTCTCCAGGAGGGAACCCAGGCAGAACCCATCATTTTCCTTGGAAGGAGACTGTCAGCCCTTATTTCACAAGAATCATTCTTGGGCATAGGCTATGGGTCAGTTATAAAGCCACATGGTCACACACACAGAGGATTGACGATTACATCAGCAATATTATAAACAAATGATCAGAATAACTGTTTTTCATCAGTCCTAAGTAATTACTCTGTGGAATCCTAGTTTATCAGTCTGATTTCTTTTTTTAATAGTTATTTTTCTAGTTATATATAACACCAGGATACACCCTGACATAATCACAAAACATGGGCCACAGCCCGCTCCAATGCAGACCCCAGCTCCCCACCCCCCGCTGTGCTGACCTCTCTCTGCTCCACCAATCCCTCTTTGATCCATCTACAGAGCTTTCCTCTATTTTGATAAAGTTTCCTCCCTTTCTTTCCTTTCCTCTGTCTCTCTCTTTATTATCCCACCCCCCTTATTTTGCATTGGCTTCCACATATCAGAGAAAATATCTGACCTTTGACTTTGAGGGTCTGTCTTATTTCACTTAGCAGAATAGTCTCCATTTTCATCCATTTACTGGCAAATGACATGATGTCATTTTTCTTTATGGCTGAGTATATTCCATGGTGTCTATATACCACCTTTTCTTTATCCATTCATCTGTTGCTGGGCACCGAGGTCGGCTCCATGGCTTGGCTAATGTGAATTGTGCTGTTATAAACACTGATACGGCTGTATTACTGTGGTATGCTTATGTTAAATCTTTTGGATATATTCTGAGGAGTGGGATAGCTGGGTCACATGGTGGTTCCACAAATGCCTAGAGACATATGACCTGCCTGGATTGAACTGTGAGGATATAGAAAGCTTGAAACAGATCCATATCAAGTGATGAAATAGAAGCAGCTAACAAAAGCCTTCCAACAAAGCAAAGCCCGGACCAGATAAACTGTCAGCCAGGTTCTACAGACCTCTACAGAAGCAGCGATACCAGCGTTCCTCAGATTACTGCACGAAACAGGAAAGGACGGAACGCTGCCAAAGCAATCCTGAGAAGCCAGCATCACCCTGATACCGAAACCAAAGACATCGAGGAAAGAAGACTAAGGCCAACATCCTTGATGAGCAAAGACGCAAGCATCCTTAATAAAATATTGCCAAACTGCACACAAAAACACATTAAAAAGATGGTGCAGCATGATCAACTGAGTTTCATCCCAGGGATTCAAGTTTGGTTCAACATATGGATATTAGTAAGTGAAATTCATCACACCAGTAGACTTAACGACAAGATTCACGTGATTATCTCAATAGACACAGAAAACGCATTTGACAGAGTACAGCACCCATGCATGTCTTAAAAACTCGAGAAACTAGGGATATAAAGAACTTACCTCAACATTGTAAAGACTTCATGCGACACACTCAAGGCCAACGTGATACTGAATGGAGAAAATCTGAAAGCATTTCCTCTAAAAACAGGAACAAGACAAGGATGCCCACTGTCACCACTCCTAATGAACAGAGTCCTTGAAACTCCAGCCAGAGCAACTAGGCAAGACAAAAAAAGTAAATGGGAATGAGTAGGAAAAGGAGAGCTCAAATTATGGGCTGATTTCATCAGAGTCCTGGAAAGCTGGGCCCAGCGACGTGTGCCTATAATCCCACCCACAGGGGACACTGAAGCCTAAGGGTGTCTGGGCACTCACACGTTGGAAGCTGGTACCCAGCGATAGTTGTTTGGACAAGCTGAGAGTTCCTGGGATAGTACTTTTCCAAAACTCTCTGAGACTCTTTGGTGAAGCATACAGTGGGATGTGCACTTCGTAGCAGAGCTCTAGGAAATGTCGAAATCAGAGGTGGGGATGGGTGACCAAGACTCAGAGGCAGGCATCGTCACTCTAACCCACCAGTCAGCGTGGGTCACGCACTTTTTATTCTGCATAAGTTAACACCAGTGTTTCCCATGGTAGTGAGAACAGAGTGGACAGAAAGAACACTGGGAAGTCTCTGGGGCTGTCCACAAAGCATGCTGCGTCTGAGACATTTGTAGAGTGAATCTCACCAACATAACCTGGGGAGGCGAGGCTTCCTTCAGATCTGAAAATCCTTCCTGTGAGGCTCTTCAAATAATAACGCATGCCACAGACCTGATTATTTCCAGCATCTCTCTGCTTCTAAGGTGGAAGAACCAACCTTCATGGTTGTCCAGGGCCTTCGGGAAGCCTTAAAGATGGTTAGGTAGAAAAAAACTGAGACTTGGATTTTCTTTTTTCTTTTGAATTTTGGGGGGCGTAAATCAAGGGTTGTCTGAGGAGACTGGTCACTGGTTGAATGTGGGCTCATGAATGATAGAAGAAAACTCGCTTCCTAGGGTGGCGACACGGCATATTGAAAACACAGAGGGTGAGCCTCACAACGAGTCCTAGCTCTTCCTTAAGTGAGGAAACATCATTCTTTTTTCTTAAGTAAAAATGGGCACAATAAAGTCCTGAGACACAGAGAATCAGTCTGATAGACACAGACTCTGCGTCCTGGGCAGGCTAGAAGGCCGAGGCCGTGCCGGCGTGGAGGGGATGTTCATGCTGCAGGTCAGTCCGTCCTGGTGGGCTGAGGCACAGTCAGCCAGGGAGCAGGCCCTGGGACCCAACCGCATCATCTTTGCCCACATTCCAACATGGCTCAAGCTTCTTTGTAGACACTGGCATCCTAAACCAAGGCAGATCAAATCCACTCTCCAACAGTGGTCCTTCATTCTTGGAAGAAACTGACAATTTAATTGAGCACAAAGTATGGTCCAAAGGTTCCTGTAGTTCCTGAAATGTTTTCAGGGGACCCACGAGGTCAAAGTGATCTTCTTAACAATAACTGAGCCACAATCCCAGCCCCAATAAGAAAACATTTTTAATCTGATACATTTTAAGTGTTGAGGTTAATTTGTTTTCTGTGAATTTCAGGAATTTCAGCTTATATAAGCACTTATTTATCTATATAAACATGATCAGAAAAGAGCTCTTTTATCCTGTAAGAGATATTGTCATCTAACTCATCAACCCCTCCAGAAACAGGAAGTCCCGCCCTCCTAGACACAGAGCTCAGCCTTCAGCCGCACACTTCCACTGTCCGTCAAGGGAGAACCTGAAAAACCAAACACCAAAGAGCCAAACCCTGACCCCTCAGAGGGCACAGAATTCTTGATTGACTTAGAATCAGTGAACCAATAAAGAAAAACAGAGTGAATTTTTTGTTATCTGCCCCCCAACAGAGGATAGATCTCTGCTCTCCCTCCACAGGAAGCACCAAGTAGTTAAGCTGTAAAGCCAGGTTCTCAATCACCTCAGCCACCCCTGTGGGAAGAACTCACTAGCTACCAGAGTGAAAAAGAAAACTCAAACTCTAAGAAGAAAAGGCATTTCAGAAACAGGCAGCAAAGCTGAAGTTGTGTTCCCCCTTGGGGTTCACTTTTGAAGACAAGAAAAGCCGTGCCCAAGGTCACACCTCCCCTAGGGTGCACTCCAGCCACTCCGCTTACCTGGACTGTTAAGGGCAATCCACTGGACATCCTGGTGGGTGATCTCCAAAACCAAGATAAATTAAATCTCAAAAGTAGTGAAGATCATGACTCCCAAACAAATAGATAATGAACATATAACAAACATTTTGTTTAACTCATTAAGTAACAAGGAACCAGTAAGTTATTAAAAATCCATGCAAATGAGAATCCGAAGAACAGAAACATGCATACACCATCAAGCATGCTGAAAGAATTTGGTGAGTAGGTACAAACTGGCATGTTGGGGCTAAGCTCTGAAGACCAGTTGTGCATGCCCAGGCAAAATACACATACATGTACAGGCAAGGGTCGTTGTCTTGCCACCAAGTATATATCCTGGTGGCTTCTGCATCCCTGGTATTTTTCTCTTGGTCTGAGCAGAGAGTTCTGCATCCCCCACTGGGCCAGGCTATTGACTACAATTGGAAAGCATTTGGAAGCTTTTACGGAATCATGTAACTAGAGAAAGTGGTAGAGGCTGTTCACTGTCCCATTAAACCCCGTGATAACCTTGTCTTCAAGGAAGGAAGTATTATTCTTTCCTTTTCATGCTCTGTAACTTCCTAATTGGAGGAAACGAGATCACGCCATTCTCTTGAAATCACAGTTTCATGGTAATCCCTTCTCTAACATTTTATTAAATATATGCTGATAACCATGACTACTGGAATCTCTCTGCCTTCCCAAGGGAAAGGTACAAATAACCTGTAAGCACTCATCGTCATTCACACTCTGTAATTATAAAATATCACTCAACATCGTGTTTCTTCTCAAACTCAGAGGTGCTCTTCCCTGGGATTTCTGTCAGGAAGTCTTGGTGACCCCTGTGAAGATGCCTTCTCATTCTGAAATAACTCGGTGACATGACATAACCTTTGACCTCGGCTTGCATGTGACAGTCCCTCAATGTTTTAAAGAAGTGTGTTTCATCTCAATATTTGGATCCATGGTGCTCAGCATCCTGGGTGCCCTCTGATGTGTCGTGAAGATGAGGTTTTGTCTTGTCTTCAGGTGGAGTTACCTACCCCTCCGTCCGTCCGCATAGGTCTGTTTCTGACTGTGTGGGTGAGTTCTCTATGTCCCTCTCCTTCACTGTTATTCCCTTGTGCCCAGGGGGAGTATTCCAGGCTGTGTCTGCTGAGCACCCCACACAGCACCCAGTGTCTGCTGGGGCGCAGGGGCTCCTCAGCTGAGGTCCACATGTTCCAGCAGACGGAAAACAAGGGTCACAGGCAGAGCAGGGTGAGGTGCTCTGACCTGGGACTCTGAGCTGGAACTCCTTGCTTTGTAAAGGTAGCAGTTTGCATGACCACTTTTGCCTTGGTCCATACCACTGTGAGCCACCAGCTACTCTCCCAAGTTCCAGAAGCTCTGCGATAGCCAGGGTGGGCTCGGGCCTCCTCCGTGCATTCACTACTTCTGTCTGAGGGCCTGAACGCCTGGCCTGCAGTGCGTTTAGAGCCATATCCGAGTGTCTGGGGTCGCGCTTCTTATTTTTCACCTAGTTCTACAGGAAGTCACTCACCCTGACCTCAGCTTGACATAATGAGGATAGTAATTAATTAATGAGGATAGTAATTCCTCATTACCTGGGGAATCAAAGGAGGGCTTGTCTGTGAAAGTGATAATGCCTCAGGAAGGCTAGATGACGACAGGAAGGCAGTAGTGACAGTGACATCTTTACCTGGAGCCTGCCCTTGAGAGCAGCAAAGTCCTTGTCACAGCTTGACCAGCATCACCCACCCACAGACCCCCTTCCTCTTTCCCAAATCTGACTTTTGACCGCAGCCATCACCTCCGAGGGCGGGTTGTGGCCTCTGTTGACTGGGCCTAGATGGAGACTGGCCTGCCAGGACCTTCCAGGGACGGACCTCTCCAGGGCCGCACTGTGACCACACACATCCGTGATTCCTTCACTCTGTTAGTGCTTTTATTAGTTTTCTCTATCTGCTTAACAAGTTTCCACAAAATCATTGGCTTAAAGTGATGTGGGCGTATCACCTAATAGTTCTGTAGTCCTAAGTCGAGCTGTTTCCTGAGTTCTCTTCCCTCTGGAAGACTTCAGGGAGCATCTCTTTCCTGCCTACTTCAGTGTCTAGACACTGCCCAGGACCCTTAGCTCTGGACCTTTCCATCTCCACAGCCAGCAGTGGCCAACATGGCCTTCCGCACGTTGCGCCCGACACTGACCATCCCGGTAGGCATTCTGCCCGTGAGATCACAGGGTGCCTCCTGGGTGGTTCAGGTTGCTCTCTTTGGAAGGCCAGCTGACAGCAACCTCAAATCCATCTGCAACCTCCGTTCCTTCTTGTCATGGGAAGTTACAAGTGAGCAGGTGTCTGGGATTGGGACATAGCCATCACTGCGGCCATTATTCTGCCTAAGACAGAGTCAGTCTCTTATGATGATTCACCAAGGCGTGTGAGTTTCCACCGTGTGCAGGAGAGTCAGCATCACAAGGTGGTGCTCAACCATGTTGCTGAGGGGAAAACACTTGCTGTCCTGAGAACTGCGATGCGAGGTAGATTGCTAAATTCTATGCACCTTTGATCCCTTTTGACCCCAGTGTCCTCCCCAGCCTGCGTCTGGGGAGCCGTCTTTTCTCATTTTGCTCTGCACATGGAACACCATTCCTAATGCTTACCTCAGGCACTTTCTGGACACTGTTTATTATTACATGCAAAATGAAGTCACGGTTTGTTTCATTTCATTAATAAAATATTAACTTTTGAAATTGTGTAGGTTACAAGATAATGTGGCCATCATTCATCCAGCCTGATTTCATCCACACCCGCAGCTGGGTAAGCAGGCACCCGGGCAGGGAGCTGCCCGGCTCACACAGCTCCTGCCTGGGCAGGAGTGGAGCCCAGGCCTCCTCCGCCCAGTGTGCCCAGCCGGACCACGGGGTTCGGGAAGCTCCAGCTGTGTCGCTGGAGATTTCTCATCTTGCTGCAGGTGGAATTTGCATAAGGCAAAGGAAAGGCCTTCCTGTGGATTCAATCCCAGTCACCTGTCCCATAACTACTAGGAAGTATTTTGAGTCATCTTTCAGGTGACATTCATATCATAAAATTAACCATTTTGGAGTTAAGAATCCAGCAACACTGACTATATTCCCAGTGTTGCACAACTTTACTACTTCTGTCCCATTTCAAAATATTTCCAACATCCCCAAACGAAACCCCATACCCAGTGAGCAGTTCCTCCCCTCTGTCCCCCAGCCTCTGGCAATCACGAAGCTCCTTTCTGCACTTTAGATTTGCCTATTCTGAGTATGTCACATATCAGGATCGTGTAGTATTTGTTTCTATAGGTTTGGCTTTTCTTTTTCTTTTTTTTCACTTAGCCTAATGTTTACCATAGGTTCATCCATATTATTTCACCTATCAGTACTTTGTTACTTTTTATGCTCAAACAATATGCTACCACATGTACGTACCACATTTTGTTTACCCATTCATCTACCGATGGACATTTGGGCTATTTCTACCTTGTGGCTACTATAAATACTGCTGCTAGAGCATTTGTATACACACGTTTGAGTCCTGAATTTTTACTACTGTGGAGAATATTCATAGGCATGGACTTGCTGGGAACAAGGTAATTCTGTTTCACTTGCAGAGGTGCATGAGCCTCTTCCTCGTGTTAGATCCAAGACAAGTTTTTGGGAAACTCTTTGATTTCAAAGGCCGAGGAGGGTCAAATGTTCTGAAAAATGGGTAGATCATAGTCTTGCTACTCGGGCTTTATGTACCCTTCCGTCTTCTACGACACACCCTGTGTTTGTGCGTATGTTAAAGGCAAAAGACTAACACCCACTTCATAGGCCAGTTGTTAGAATTCAAGGAAATCCTGTGTGGACACCACACTGCTGGGCCTGGTGGGTAGGGAGCCCTCCCCTGGGGGAGTTGTGCAATGACCACTCTGCTGTCCATCTCAACTCGCCCTGCCCCAAGTCCATGTGGAATCACTTCACATCTGATCATTTATGTTTGCTTACTACTGTAGGGCTGAAATACATATTAATTTATTTATGCTTAAATTCTGTAGAAAAAAATGAGGATTTTATGAAACTAAGAAATATTAAGTCCCCGTCTCTCCTGGACCTCCACCCAGGGAACCGCACAGGGACTCAGCTTGATCAACAGGGGTTACCTTTCAAAGCTCCGTCTGTTTCCCCGAGTACTCTGGACTTTTAATCATCATGAATTATTGACATTTCCACTCATCTTCTCAAATATTAATTCTAAGTGCCTCCGTCACTTCATGCTGGTGAAGCGAATGTCATACTGAGGTGGCTTAGAAACAACAGCAATTTATCTCTCACAGTTCTGAGGCTGGACACTGAGACCCGGCAGCCAGCAGGTTGGAGGTGCAGGGAGGGCCCCTCCCTGGCTGCTGCCATCTACTCCCCCCTGTGTCTTTGTGTGGCAGAAGGGTCCTGCCTTTATAATCCTGTCCACATAGACCCACCGGCATGGCCTGGTCACCAGCCAGAGGCCCCACCTCCAAACCCCACCACTTGGGTGTCAGGGCTCCTGTTCGCTCAGTCCCCAGCAGGGAGCTGACTTACACGGTGGCCCGCGACTCCTTCCCCCAACAGCAATGTGCATTCTGTCCTATCCTTAAAGTCCCCATTAACATCATCGGGTACTTGAGTTTAAACAGCTGCAGTGAGGTATTTACTCTCATTCTCTCCATCTTCTTCAAGTGTTTTTACTTCAATAGCCACATTCAGACTCTCACTACCCATTCCCAAAACAGATGAAATTTTTGTCTAGATTGGATTCTTTAAACAGAAGTCTTTTTAAAATTTCTCTTTAAAAATATGTCTATTCTGTTTAAAAGCTTAGCGTATTTCCCCTGGGCATTGTCAGACCATGATTTAATTGATAAAAATGGAATCCATTATCACCTTTCTTTTGTTGTCTTTGATTTCCTTTTATTATAGTTATAAAGGTAACATTTACCCCTTAAGTTGATGTCATGTTTGCTTTATTCTTATTAATTCTCACATTGTTATAAAAACATTTTAGAGAGAATTGCTAAGTACTGGTTAACATGCAGTCATTATCAATCTGTAAAGCCATCCTCATTGTATGTTTATTTTTTCCTACTTAAAATGTGTTCATTAAGTTGAAACACACAGAATGCTTAGTTTTAATTTTCTGCCTACCAGTCTTGAACCAGGTGGGCTTTAGAATTGAATGCTCTCAAACGTCAAAACCCTTGATGTCCAAATATGAATTATTATCTTTTGAAAAGGAGCAGCAAAAGTTTGGAGGGGCTTTCTCTGAAGAGTGGGTGTATTTGCTTCTGCAGGAAGATGGAGGGTCTGCTGCCGTTAACAGTGCACACTGCCTCCTGCGAGTGTCTTATGTGGAAAGACAAGATTGGTCTTGTTGGATTTTGAGTGCCTTTCAAAGAAACCTCCTATGCTTTCACTTAAAGTGTGTTCTCGCCCCTGCATCCAGGACTACCATGAAACAGAGCCCAGTCCTGACACGCACTAAAGTTGGACATTCCTCAAATTTTGCATGTAGCTGACATGGGGACCTTGGGGCCCTGGAGGGGTCCTCTGCAGGGTTGCCAGGCCCTAGGGGAGTTGCCAAGAGGGGGCTGGTGTTGTAAGGACTCACCTGCTGCAGCTTCCAAACACACATATCCCTTACACACTCAGTACCAAGCTATTTCCCCGGTGCCTCGTGTTTACAGTGTGTTCCAGGTCTAGGGGACAGGTTCAAGCAAAGGTTCCCTGACCTCCTGCAAGGTAAGTGATCACTTCATATTAGCTCATCATGTAGATTATTGTATGTTTGCATTGTACAGGGCAGAAATTTGTATAATTCTGCTACATGAAAACTAATCTCTCTATGAGGAAAATTGGAGAGTGTTTTCATTTATAAAACGAAAACAGTGTTCATTTTTATCATATTTGATATGTTTTCCCTTGGATTCACTGGGAAACACGTGACCTTGAGTGCAGTCTCGATACTTGACCTTGAGGGTGTCTTGACGCTTGACCTTGAAGGCAATCTTGACACTGGACCTTGGGGGCAGTTTTGACACTTGACCTTGAGGACAGTCTTGACACTGGACCTTGAGGCAGTCTTGACACTTGACCTTGAGGGCAGTCTTGACACTGGACCTCAACGGTGACTCTTTTTTTTCAACGGTGACTCTTGACACTGGAACTTGACAGTGATACCTCGTGGACTTCGGTCACACCTGTGCCGCCCCGGCCTGCCTGAGGTCCCTGCCTGTGGGTGTTCCTGCCCTCTTGTTTACACACGTGGTGCTTTCACAGTTTACATTTTCTCTGAAATGGATTGTCTCATCTTCCTGCCTGTTAACTCTGTTTAAAAACAAATTTAACATTGAATTTAATGCTGAAGAGATGGTGAGAAGCTGACTGCTCAGAAGAATTAATTCCCTCATGTTTTTTTTTTAACAGCTTGAAAATCAGCCTTCTTAAAGTTTCACGCTGCATGCAAATCACTGTGCTGGGCGTCTGGGTGCTTCTGAGCCCCAAAGGGCGAGTCTCGTGCTCTGCCCTTAACCTCTCTGGCCTTCCCCTGAAAAATCAATTGCTAGACTAGTTTGAGGAAATCGTTTTGGTTATTAAACCATCTGAATCCCAGAAATCCATGTATATGTTCAAAAAGTATTTATTAAAACATTACCACGTCAGGTACTTTGCTTACACGGAGTCAAATAAGTCAGGTTTAGTCACAGTTTCAAAGGCTTTAAACACAAACCAGGAGAAAATACTTCCAATCCATTGGGGTAGGTGGTTTTAGAGAGGAAGTACAAGACAAGTGAGCACAGGCAGGGCTGCACGTTGACATGTGAGGGTCAGGAGCCTTCTGGGGAGGGTGAGGGGAAGGCAGTGGCAGTGGCAGCAATGCTGGTCAGAGGAGGTGGGTGTGGGATGCACACTTCTTCCCAGCACTGCTGGGCTCTCCCCCTAACGTAGACAGCTTTCGCTTCTCAGCAACCCCAGAAGACAGTCCCAGCTCTTCTGTTCCCACCTGATAAAGCAGGAGTCTGAGCCACAGGCAGTTGAGTGACCGTGCCAGAGTCCCACACTATGAAGTGGCAGAATCTGAATTCAAATCCAGATACGGACTCAATAGAAAATTACCTGAGGGAAGAACAGAGTCGAAAAGTTTTTGAAAGCATTTGGGAACTGCACATAGGAAGGAATGAGAGGGCAGAAGGCACAGCCAGGAGCAAGGCTCAGAACTCAACAGGCAGAGGGTGTTGATCCAGCAGGAAAGAGGAAGCCAGTTGGGCGGGGCGGGGGTGGGGCAGAACATGAGGGTCTTGCGAGTTACCTTAAGAATGTGTACAAGCAGAATTCAGTCATCCTACCATGGGCATGTTACCAGAGGGCTTTCTCTTATAAGGTATTGAAGTATTTGGGGGATAAGTCATCATGTCTGCAACCTTTAAACATATGGAAAATATCCAGCAGCAGTGTTGTACATGATAAAAGTCATTTATACACACACAGGCGTTCATACGGAGAGTGTGGGCCAATCTCACAAAATCAGCAGCAAGTGAGGAACCCAGGTGAAGGACGATTCCCTGCACTATTTTTATAACTTTTGGGTAAATCTGAAACTTTTCCCAAATAAAAATTAAAAGAAGAGGAAGAAGCCTGCACTTTATTCAGAGTGTGACGAGATCCGCCGGATGGAGGATTTTAACTCATCAGTGAGCAGTGGAGTTTGCCTGAGAAGAGGTAGGGAGGCTGGTAGGACCAGGAGCAGGCAGGCCAGCTGGGAGGAGACCCTGGTGGTTCAGCCCCGATGCCGCCAGACTGGCAGGGGGTCGCCCTGGGGAGGAGAGTGGGAGATGAGGGCGATGCCCAGAGGTGGCTGCAGTAGGAAAACAGAATTGGCCAGCATCACCAGCTCGCAATGCTGGCCGTCGGCTCTAGTTGGGAAGGGCAGACTTAGTCGGATGACATTTTTGTCATAGTCAAGTGAATCAAGATTGCTGTACAATCCAAGATGTGTGAGAATTAAACACACCTTCAGTCTCCAAAACCTCCTCTTTATTTTTGGTCTAAGGCTGGCCTCTTTATTCTTAATTTCTTTGTAATGTCCAGAATTAATATTATCATATAGTTTATACTGTACATAATCATGTGTTCTTCAGAACTTCTCCATGTCGACCTACAATGCTGACATGTTATTCCATTTACTTTTGTGGTTACTTCATGTACCTATACCACATCTCCAAAAAGAGTCTATGAGATTCTGGCTCAGGATAGGAAAAGAGGGGTGTCTGCATGTATACATGTGAGTGCATACACATACATGTGTGTACAGATGGCCCTCGACTTGCAGCGGGCTGATAAACCCATGCCAAGTTGAACCGGGTGGTAAAATCCCCAGGCTGCGGCACATCCTAGCAACTCAGTCCCCCTAGACTATTGGCTGGGGCGGGGCTTCATGCCAGCATCATGGGAGTGCATCATGCCACAGCTGCTAGCTCAAGAAAAGACCAAAATTTGAAGTCTAGTGCCTACTGAAGGCAAATAGATTTTGCAACACCGTGAAGTTAAAAAATGAAAAGTCAAACCTGGTAAGTCAGGAACTGTTTAAACGCATGCAGGCGTATTTTTTTCACCCCTTAACAAATTACAGTCTAATATGAGAGAAAGAGAAGGAATCCGGCGTTTGTTTGCATGCCCTGTGAGACATGATAGACATCTGTTTTGCATACTGGGCAAAACAATGGCTAAATCGGAATACAAATAAGGCAGCTGAGGAGGGGCATATAGAGGGGTCAGAAAAATCTTTTGCAAAGCCATGGACTTAATGTGAATTTTTAAAGGCAAGAAAGAAATAGCGGGCTGGGGATGTGGCTCAAGCAGTAGCGCGCTTGCCTGGCATGCATGCGGCCCGGGTTCGATCCTCAGCACCACATACACAAAAATGTTGTGTCCGCCAAAAACTAAAAAATAAACATTAAAAAAATTCTCTCTCAAAAAAAAAAAAAAAGAAAGAAATAGCTAGCAAAAAGACAGGAGGTGAAGCCTCCTGTAGAGGTTGACACTCTGCCAAATTCTCCTCATTTGGAAGTGGAGGGTTTATTAGAGACTCTTTTGGTGGAATCCTGAGTGACAACAAAATGTTAATGCGCATTACTTGCCTTATTGTATGTAACTGATGATTTTCTGGGCTTTTTAAACAGGACTCAGAATTAGAGGAGGGATTCCCTCTTGTTACCAGAAGCTCAGCCATCGTTCCCTGGATTCAGGCAATCGAGGCTGACATCTGCCTTGTAGCACCGGGAGATTGCACTCTCTGTTGGTAATTGCGACACTGTTCTACAAGAGAGGTTGAGAAGTTCCTTGTATCTGCTTTCATTTTAGTTGTCACATTATCTCACGCTACTTGTGTTCCTACTAAGAATTGGGAGTGACTTGGGATGAGGTTTCACAAAGTTTCAGCAGGTGACAGTGGCACACGCCACCACCCTAGAGCATCATGCATGAAGCAGAAGGTTGTGCCGGGCATTAAAAACCCACAACGACCACCCTTACTGAGGAGCACAAGAGCCTGCTTTCTTGACATTTTCTGTGTCTGTGTCACTGCCTACGCAGCCACACTGTCCCACATGGCTCTTGAATCCCACCGTCTGGAGCCCAGTGAAATCTCCCCTGTGCTTTTTACCGAGCATTTGCTCTCTGGAATGGTTTCCTGCAGGTTGCTCACTGGCTGACCACGGGTCTGGCCCTCACTTTACGTGGTAGACCTACACCCGGAGCACTTGCCAGGATTTCCCGGTGGCTTGGAGACATGACAATGCTCTCTGTTCTGATCACATAACAAGAACACCTGGGACCTCTGCCATCTGGAGCAAGCTGTGCTGAGCTTCCCAAAAGGAAGCCTCCCGGATGCCTTCCCAGGCTTCTAGGAGAAAGACACAGCCATTACTGCATAATTAAGGAACGCTGATTTATTTATTTTTAAAGTAAAACCATGACAATTTGTGAACATATACGAGAGCTCACAAATCACAAGTTTATAGCTTAATGAATCCTGATAGCTTTATTGGGGTGTAATTTACTCATCATGCAAATCACCCAGTGTAGGCGTACAGTTGATCATTTCTTATAAATACGTGCACCGCCATCACCATCATCCAGTTTTGTTTTATTTTTTCTCTTTCCACATTTTTCATTGGTGCATTCGAGTTCTGCACAATGGTGGGATTTGTTGTTACACCTTCATTCATGCACACAATATAACAACAGAATTTAGCCAATGTCACTCCCCAGTACTCTCCCCCTCCTCCCCCTCCTCCCCACTTTTGGTCCCTCTCCTCCACTGATCTCCGGTTGACCTTCTGCCCCGACCCTGCGTTTCTTTTCCTTCCTCCTCTCCAGTGTACACATGGGAGAAAACATGATCCTTGACCTTCTGAGTTTGACTTATTTTGCTAAACAAGATAGTCTCTAATTTCATCCATTTTCCTGCAAATGAGATAATTTCATTTTTCTTTATAGCTGAATAAAACTCCATTGCGTATTTATACTACATTTTCTTCATCCATTCATCCATTGACAGACACCTCGGCTGGTTCCGTAGTTTGGCTGTTGTGAGTCGGGTTGCTATAAACATGGGTTTGCAGGTATCACCTGATTGTTAATGATGTTGGAGGTTTTTTTCTTATATTTGTTGGCTGTTTGTATTTTTTCCTTGTAGAAGTGTCTGTTCAATTCATTTGCCCATTTATTAACTGGGTTATTTGATTTTTTTGGTGTTAAGTTTTTTGAGTTCTTTATATATTCTGGATATCAATCCTCTGTCAGAAGAATGGCTAGCAAAGACTTTCTCCCATTCTCCAGGTTTTCTCTTCACAATCTCATTTATTTCCTTTTCCAGAAGCTTTTACATTTGAAGCCCTCCCATTCATTAACTCTTGGCATTATTTCCTGCATTCTAAGGGCCCTGTTTAGGAAGTCACTTCCTGTGCCTGTGTGCTCGAGTGTTGTCCCCTTGTTTTCTTCTAGGAGTTCCATAATTTCTAGTGCAATACCCAGGTCTGATCCACCTTGAGCTGACTTTTGTGCAGGGTGAGACAGAAAGGTCTAGTTTCACTGTTCTACATAGGGTGCATGGTTTTGATATGAAGTGTCCCCAAAATGCTCATGTGTGAGATAATGCAAGAGACGTTAAAGGTGAAATGATTGGGTTTGAGGCCTGAACCTTACCTGTGCATTAATCCACTGATAGAGATGAACCACAGGCAGGTCGGTGCGGCTGGGGGGAGTGAGTCATTGGGGTGTGCCTTTGGGGCTTGTGTAGTCTGCAGAGATCAGAACTCTCTTTCTCTGCTTCCTGGTGCCCTGTTCCCAATTGCTTTGCTCCACCACACTCTTGTGCCATGATGTTCTGCCACACCTCACACCCCAAGGAGTGGACCCGGTGGTGTGTGGACTGAGACCTCTGAAACTGTGAGCCTCCAATAAAATTTTCCTCCTTAAAATTGTTCTGGTCATAGCAGAAAAAAAATAGAACCAGGGATAACCAGTTTTCCATTTGTTAAAAGGCTGTCTTCCCTCCAATGTGTGTTTTTGGCACCTTCGTCAAGGATCGGATGACTCTAACTGTGTGGATTTGTCTCTGTCTTCTGTTCTACACCATTAGTTTATGGGTCTGTTTTTATGTCAATACCGTGCAGTTTTTGTTCCTATAGCTCTGAGTATAACTTGAAGTCAGGTATTGTGGTGCCTCCAGCATTGCTTTTTTGGGCTTAGGATTTCGTTGGCTATCCTGGTTTTTTTATGCTTCCAAATAAATTCTAGGACCATTTGCTTTTTCTAGTTCTGGGAAGAATGTCATTGGTATTTTGATGGGGATTGCATTGAATCTGTATCTTGCTTATGGCCATTTTAACAATATTAATTCTATCTATGAACATGGAAGGTCTTTCCACCTTCTGAGGTTTCCTTCAATTACTTTCTTCTACGGTTTTCATTACAGAGGTCTTTAACTTCCTTGGTTAAATTTATTCCTAGGTATTTTTGGTTTTGAAGCTTCTGTGAATGGAATAGTTTTCCCGATTTCTGTCTTAGCAGATTTATTATTTTATAGAAAAGCTATTCATTTTTTGTATGATGGTTTTGTAACATGCTACTTTGACAAATTTGTTCATTATCTCTCAGTCTTTTGGTGGAGTTTATGAACCTATAAACATAGGTTCATATCATCTGAAAATACGGATAATTTGACTACTTCCTTTCCAACTTTCGTCTCTCTCAGTTCCTTCTCCAGCCCAACTACTCTGGTTGAAATTTCTAGCACTATGTTCATCTTGAGGAGTGAGAAAAGTGGACACCCTTGTTCTATTCCAGGTTTTAAAGGAGCTGCTTTCAATTCCCCCTTAACTATGAGCTTGCATTTTGGTTCTTCATATATATAGCCTTTTTTTTTTTTTTTGGTACCAGTGATTGAACTCAGGGGCACGAGACCACTGAGCCACATCCCCAGCCCTGTTTTGTATTTTATTTAGAGACCAGTCTCACTGAGTTGCTCAGCACCTTGCTTTTGCTGAGGCTGACTTTGAACTCAGGATCCTTCTGCCTCAGTCTCCCGAGCTGCTGGGATTACAGGCGTGTTCCATGGTGCCCGGCCTTTTTGATGTTGAGGTAGGTTCTTTTTATCCCTAGTTTCTTCATTGTTCTTATTATGAATGGCTGCTTAATTCTGTCAAAGGCCTTCTCTGCATCTACTGAGATATAGAGTAAGTGATTTTTGTCTTTAATTCTGTTAATGTGATGAATTACATTTATTGATTTGCATGTATTAAACCATCTTGAATCTCTGGGATAAAACCAACTTGGTGTTGATGTACAAATTTCTTAATATGATCTTGAACACAACTTGATAATATTTCATTAAAAATTTTGCATCTTGGTTTGTCAGGGACATTGGTCTGTAGTTTTCTTTCCTTGATGTGTCCTCATCTGGTTTTGGTATGAACAATCCAGTTTTATAATAGCTCTGTCACCCTACGCGTTAAGATACCCTCCTGGTCACCTTCAGCTGAGGCAACTGCTGATCTCTCTGATTAAAGAGATTTGCCCTTTTTTTTATATATATACCTGTCATATAAGTGGAGCCAGATGAGGTATAGTCTTCTGTCTAGCTTAGTTCCCTCAGTGTAATCTTGAGGTATTTAAAAAAAAAATCAATGCATGGAAAATTCTTGTTGATGATCAAACTTCCTTATTACTGATATGACGTATTTTTGTGTCCTTCACCACTTGATAGGCATCTGTATATTGTTATGGGTTCTGCTATGTGCGCTGCAGACACTCCTCTAAGCAGGACCCATAGGAGGGGAATTGCTAGGCCCGTGTTCTGTGTTTCACATTTGAAGAAACGCTGGGATGCTTTCCATGGCTGTGAAATTTTAGGTGGGACTCTGGGTTTCTCTGCATCTTTGCCAACACTTGGTATTGTCAACTTCTTTATTACAGTCACTCTGTGTCTGTATACATGACACACAGTGGTCGCTTACTGTGGTTCTAACTTGTATCTCTGTAGTCCTATCAAGCCTCTTTCTCAATGCATATTAGCCAGTTGTATATACCTTGTTTAGTGACAAGTCTATGCAAGTCCTGTGCCTTCTTGTGGCATTTTGTTAGTCACTCCGTGCACTGGAATGTTTGCAATGCTCTAGAATTCCGGTTGTCATTCCTTTGAACTAAAAGAACTCATTCCATTGAGTTCTGAGCACATTGCATCTTGCGGGTTAGAGAGAGAATACGTCAAGATCGTGTAACCTGGGAGATATGCATATGAAATGCAATGTTTGGCATAGCAAATAAATTTCTAAATGCAGCTTCTGAAATCAAAACTATCATTGTTCTCCCAGCTGAGTCTCTGTGTTCTTGTGTGTATTCATTGATGATTCACGGTTTAAAAAGCATAAAAACCACCAGTCTCATAAGAGATCAGGCTGAATCTCCCCTGCAACTTTTCCGTGAGTAAGTACTTAGTGTTAATTATGATTAAAACAATAACTCTTTAACAAAGCATCAGTCACCTAGATTAATCAGCTGCTTTCCAGGCAGGCGCCTCCTGGGCTCCCAAGGGCTTTCATCAGCAAACTGTAGTAATGATGCTGTTTTGCCCAGTGCCATTGTTTCTGCAGTAAATATGCGAATTGATTACCCATGAGCCCAGGTCGGGATGTACCGTTGTTTTGCTTTATTCTTTATTATGTTAGGAATCCTACACAGCAGGGGGCTGGTATCCACTGCAGAGTCACCTTGGGACTTCTAATATGGAAATCTAAATGAATTCTTTGTTGCTGTAAATTACAAACAGAACAACAGCAGCTAGCTTCTGCACTTATAAATATGTATGTCCTCCCCACCAATGAAATTATGGTGAAGGATAGATCAAAGTGAATTAGCACCTGTCAAGGAAATTTGATAGGTCATTCTGCACTATAATTTTATTCCCCTTTCTTCCAAGTGTGACATAATAGCCAGAGCCTGCTTCTAGCTCTCCTTTACCCATCGTGGTTAACAACAGACCGAATGTGGAAATGCTTTGCCTGGTACATTACTCCTATGCAGCAGGGGGCAAATTGAAAAATAAATTTTTACAATCAAATCAAGTCTGACTGTGTTTCGACTCTGAATATTGCTTAGTATTTGTGGCTACTTTAATATAATGCTGCTGTGTACCTAAGTGTTGCGAGAATTTGTTGTCTCTAGATCTCTCAGGCTTCCATAAGAAGCTTCCAAAGCCCTAACCATCTATTCACTTGGCCACACGCTTTCCAGGAGGCCGCGAGAGCTGTGAGAACTGCACCTCCATCACCACCTATTGTTCCCTTGGGAAATAATGCTGAGAGACCAGCCAACAAAATCATACCAGCACCACAGAGATGGACACCAAAGTTGCTTTTGAAATGTTACAGATTTTCTTCATTATTATTAAAAAAGGGAGAATCCAAAATATATGGCAAAAATTGGAGTGAAGATGATAAAAACTTAAAGACTAACACAGTGTTATAAGATTGGTGTTATTCAGCAATGAAGGGGTAAGGAAAGGGACCACGCCAAAGACAAAGAACACCATAGACATTTGCAAGTTAAAGTGAAGAGAGTAGAAAGACAGAGAAGAGGAATAGTAGGTGAGAAATAAAGGGCCAATTTTAGGCTAAGGGAGACACATCTGGAGAACGGGACCCTTGCAGGCTTTCCTTGACCGCATCTCTCACGTCTCCACCACTGACAACCTCCAAAATTCAAATGTAATCCTGCTAGTCATGTAGAGAATAGTTTTCTACTTAATGTCTTAAATCTTATTTCCTTATTTTTTGTCTTTAATTTGGCTCTGATATCAATCATTGGCCTTATCCATTGCACACTTACTACAATTCTAAATATTTTGCTATCTTCATTTAATTATATGTGAGATTTACTATCTTTTAAATGGTCCCATGATCTTCATCATCTCATGAGATTTTGCTCACTGGCTAGATCCCTAGGATCTTTCCTGTGTTCTTTTGGTTCCTTAGGGCCTGAAACACCAATGTCAACTTAATCTTCACATTAGATTTTTCGTGGCCTTTCAGAAGTCAGTGTTAACGATCTTTGCACATTTGGTATCCAAGGCTCCATTTAGGTGTCCCTTTTCTTTCCTATCCTTTTATTCTTTCTCTCTCAATTATACTTAATGCTATTGTTTTTTAAAGTAAAGGATGGGTATTTTTTTTTTTTTGCCAGTTGAGATAAGTGGAAATAACCTGATGTATGTGAGTGGTAACTTCCACCACGACTCAGAGTCACCATCATCCTCTGGTTTGCAATGGAGGATTTGTGCTCGTGCACTGCTGGAGCTGTGGTTGGACAGGGACTCCCTTTCGCATGCACACACTCTGTCCTCCTCTGTCAACAGTGAATATCCATATTGTTGAACTACATGGCAATGTGTATTTGGATATTTTGTAATTTTATTCATTCACACATTCCAGAGTGTTTTCCAGATGAAAATGCTAAATGCGGCTCTCCTATCAGTTGTATTAGTTTGTGTGAACAGTGGCCTGCTGAGATCCACAAACTGATTGGCATGCCTACTTAGTACACGGTGTGGTGTGGGTAATGAAAATGTTCCAGTTCCATAAGATTTTCAAGGTCTGCTTGCCTCAGACCATGTTTTGGATTTGGTCTGTCACACATGCGTAACAGAGATCAATCACAGTTCTCACATTTACAAAGGATGACACAAAAGATATTAAGAAATCTAACACTTTGATGTAAAGGCTTGCAATTTTTTCATAGGAAAATTAAAAATCTATTTTGGTTTTCAAGTCCTTAAAAACATAACAGAATAAGTGTATTGAAGTGAAGCTTGAGAGTGAGTGTGATTCTGTTAGAACATCAAATAATAAGAATAAGGTATTCTTTCATGAAACACCTTTCAGGTTCAGGAAAATTAGTCTACAAAGGTCAAAAGAACTTTTTAAAGTGAGATGATTGTGAGTGATGTCTCTTCCTTTTTTCCCATCTGGATTCAGAGCCTGGCTGTCTGAGAATGCCCAGGGTTCCTTAGGCAATTCTTAGAGACCACACTGCCCCTTAGACAGGTCTATCGCAGGTGGGGCCACTGTGGGAGACGGACATCGTGCCTCTCCTGCTCATGAGTGAGAGTCTGTGTCTGGCTACGGGTATTAATAGCAGGATCAGAACCGGCTCGGACAACATGCTCTTCTTTTTCTCCTAGAAAAATAGACTTCTTCCAAATCCTCCAACCCGGGAGCCTCTCCAACCCGGGAGCTCAGGTGTGTGTTTGCCCAGCCTCCCTGACATAAGGCCATGTACATACATGAGGCCAAAGTGTAGGCCAAGATGGACGGTGGTGGCCCTGTGTTCTGTGCCCAGGGAGCAGCAAAGCTCTTGACACAAATGACTTTGAAGCACTTCACTATTTTTCTTTTCTTAATAAAAGTTATACATTTTACATCCCCAAAACCTCCAGGAGTACAGATGGTGTAGAGGGAGAACTCCATCTCCCTCATTCCCTCTGCACACACATGGCCCAGCGTCAGAACTCCCAACCCTCAGAGGCAATCACCATTAATGGCTTCTGTGTGGACTTAGAAATTCATCATAGAAGTATGCAGACCAGCAAAACTGTAATGTATTGTGCTTATATTTTTTCATAAAAGGTCACTAACAGATAGAGTCCTAGAATACCTTCTGCAACTTGGTTGGTTTGTCTGTTTTCACACTTTGCCAACATCTGCTCATCCTCTTAGCTTGGTATATATAGTTCTATTTTATTCTTATGACTGGCTGCACAGTATTACTTTGTATTAAGATTCTCATGGGTGGATACATAGTATTTCCAGTACTTAAGAAATCTACAAATGATGTTTGATGAACATCATTGTTTGTGTCTTAGTGGGCTTTGCTGCCATAACAAAATACTATAGACTGAGTGATTTGAACAACAGAACTTTATTTTTTCACAGCTTTGGGGCCTTGAAAGTCCAGATCAAGGTGCAGCAGGTTTGAGGACTGGAGAGGGCTCTTTTCCTGGACAGTTGCCTCCCTGCTCTGTCCTCAGTGACAGTAGGGACCAAGGACACTAATCCCATCAAGGAATCCCCACCCCCCATGACCTCTTATAAACCTACCATCTCCCAAAGACCCTCCTCCAGCCACCACCACATTGAGTTACAGTCACAGTGTGTGAATTTTAGGTGAATACAAGCATTCCATCCATAGCAGCTCAGACATTTTGCCTTCTTCAGTAAATACTATTAGACATTATTCAAAGTTAGATTGCTGAGTCAAATAATAACTACATCCACTTTTAATAAACACTGATAAAATGCTTTCAACAAGTAGTTGGCAAGAGTTCAGTTATAGCTTCACATCATCTACACACTGCTTATTGCTAAGCTTTTTATTTTATTTTATTTATTGCTAAGCTTTTATACTTTCTGATCCAATAGGCAAGTAATGGGATCTCATATAACAAATGATTATTGACCACTTGTGACTTTGTCTTTGAATTACCTTGTGAAATCCTTATTGGCTTATGAGATCTTTTACATATTTAAAAAAATTAGTCTCTTAGCATATGTATTGTTTGCATTTTTACCAGTTTTTCTTTTGAGTTTGACTCTTGGGGCATTCTGGTTATCAGTTGTGATGTAACAAATTAGTCCATGTCTTAAAAAGAATCTCTTTTGTTACTTATCAAAATTCTGAGGGCTATGAATTTGGGCAGGGCACAGTGGGGACAATGAGACCCTACTGGTCGATACCACTGGGGCTGAGGCCTCTCCAGTGGAGTGTTGGTCCAGATGTGCAGAGTTCAGCTAGGAAGCTGGGTGGCGGGATGGGACACACCCTGGGGCTGGGTGCTTGAACCCTCTGGGTTCCTTGTTTCCTCTGTGTGGACTCCAGGACCCTCTGCCCACATGTCCTTTCACCATGCTGTCCCCTGCAGGGCCACAGAACATCACAGCTCAAGGTTCCACTAGTGCCAGAGCAAGCCCTACCAGGACTCTTGAGGCTCCTGGCTGAAGTATCTGCCAAACGCTTTGGGTTCAGACAAGGCCCAGGCCAGCTCAAACCTAAGAGGAGAGGGCAAGTCCCACATTTTTCCAGGTGTGATTCATTGTCGACCAGTGAAACAGACCATCAGGATCTACTTCTGGTTTGGTTTTGTTGCCTCAGGAATATTTTACAGTTTTTCTGGGTAGTAAGGTATCTTCACCTCCTTCACAGCTTCTTCTAATTTTTAATTTTTAATGTCAGCAAAGAAAGGACTTCACCACGATGAAATTATGAAATATTGTATCCATTGTTTCTTACAATACATTTTTGATGTTTTGATTTTTCACACTTGAGTTTATTTTATTTGAATTCACTTTCTTTTTAAAGGAATACAATAGGAATCTAAGTTAAATTTTGCTTTTTAAAAATCTGTTCCAACACTCACTCCCCACTTATCTAAAGTACTATCATTATTATGCACTGAAGTTCAAATTGCCGTGTATTTATTTCCATAGTCTCTATTTGCTATTCTCCTCCAATTTCCTTGCAGCAACAATAACATCTAGTCTATACATCTAGCTCTTACAAATAGCACGTGTGTGTGTGTGTGTGTGTGTGTGTATGTGTTCTGAGGTCCTTAGAAAACCGAGGGACATTATGCAACATTGTGCGGCTTCAGATGGGCAAAAGGTGGCTCTCGACAGAGGTGGGATGTCTAGGTGGGCCCAGAATTTCAAGAGGAAAAATGGCCAAACCAGTATAACTGCAGGGGTCACTGCATCCTTCTCCACAGGAGGTGGGAAGAGGACTAAGCCCATTGGAAATAGTGGAATAAGATCTGAGTTCTATGTGGTGGGCTCACGTGAGTTGCTTGGTCTCCCACTGAGGTGGTTCTCCGTGCACCCACAGAGAGCAAGAGGCCCCAAAGCCGGAGCCTGCTCACCCCTCGGTAGGCCAGAGAACTGAGAGGAGGACCACACCTGGCCCTGTGGCCTGCCCTCTTATTTCCTGGCCCGACTCTGTCTCCTGGAGAGGTCTCTTAGCCAAGGCAAGGTTGTGCCCCACCCCAACCCACCCCAAGTGCAGAACTTGCTGTTGGTGTTGATGCTGAAGCTGAAAGCCAGCAAAGGAGAGGGAAGTCCTGAGACATTGCTTTCAACGTGGAATTCTGTGCCTATCCAAGTTTTTAGCAAGCTCATAAACAAGTAAGGAAACATCCAGACCCGTGGGATCCAGAAACCTTACCTCCCATGCACCTTTTCTGAAAATACTCTTTCTGTGATCTGGACTGCAGCAAAAGAACAGGGAGGACAGCAAAGTAGAAGAGAAGAGCAATCCACAGTGATCAAAACAAATTCCCAGAGGGAGAAGGGCTGAAAACGTGCTCCATAACGAGTAACATGAAGCCCACCATGAAGGGAACCAGAGACTTTAGAGAATTCCAGAAAGACAGCCCGGTGGCAGACCTGAGAAGCAAGGAGACACACCAGAGCAATCGATTGGTGGGACGTGAGGGAGCAGGAGGAGCCCAGTGATGGGGAGGAGGCCTGTGCTTCTCCTGTCATTGAAAAGGAAGTTGTCTGACTCCAGAGAAGCTAAATGGGTGCTAGACATCTGTCCATCTGTGAATCAGAAAGACCAAGACACTGAGAATTGGGAAAAAGAATCACTTGGTGTAAGGTTTGGGAAATTCCCCATTGAGTGACCGAGCTTTAGTGACACAGGGTGGGACCCTAGCTTAAGGTTCAGCCAGTGGGTACAACTCACTGGGACCAGGAATGCCTTTGCTTTGTGAATGTTTGTGACAACATCCAGAGTCCCCCAGAAGGCCAAGCGTGCGTTCTTGGATGGTACAGCACAAAATGTGGACATTGCAGATAAGAAAGTGTAAAAATCAAGGAAAGGCTGAAGAAGGAGGGGAAATGGAGGGAGGAGAGGCGAAGAAACCTTGCAGGCCCTCTGCTCTTCACCTTACACAATGGCGACTCAGGATAGAACCAAATTCCATGGACCCGAGATGTAGATAAGTCTTAAAAATAAGGGTCTGTTTAAGATAAAACATAGGTCAATGTAAGAACTAAAAGTTCAAATGTCAATGGAAAATCAGGAGGGGAAGGGCAGGGGAGCAGGGCCAGCTTAGAGAAAGAAATGACTGAAAACCACAAGTGTGTCCCACCAAGTGCCCACTGGGACGAGAAGCACAATGTGGGCGTGAGCAGGCTCCTGTCTCCAACTTCCCAGAGCCAGGTACTGGGCGCTGGGCAATTCCTGACATCTGCCTTTATGTTTGTCTTCTTATTTACCTATTAACAGTTCCCTGAGGGTGGGAAGCCAGAAGCGGGGTACAAAAGATTCACATCCTCCCTGTTAAATATGAGAATGAGCCAGAGCCCAAAATTTCAATATCCCATCCTGGTGCACACAGGTCTCAGAGACGGGGTATTTTTATTCCACATTTTTATTGTTGCAGTATAGTGGTGCATAATGGTGGGATCCATTGCTACATATTCATACAGACACACAATCTATCCATAAAGTTTGGCCAATATCCCTCCCCCTCACTTCCACTGCCCTCCCTTCCTTGCACTTCTCTTTCCTCTACTGATCTCCCTGTGATTTTTGTGAGATCCACCCACTCCTTTCTTTTCTTTTTTCCTTTCTAGCTTCTGCATATGAGAGAAAACATACATCCCTTGACCTTCTGGGTTTAAATTATTTCATCTAACATAATGGTCTCTAGTTCCCTCCATTTTCCTGCAAATGACATAATTTCATTTTTCTTTATGGCTGAATAAAACTCCATTGTGTATATGTGCCACATTTTCTCTATCCATTCCTTGTTGACAGATACCTAGCCTGGTTCCGTAGTTTGGCTATTGTGAATTGTGCTGCTGTAAACATGGGAATACAGGTATTGCTATAGTATGTTGACTTTGATTCTTCAGAATAAACACCGAGGAGTGCTATAGCTGGGTCATATGGAGGCCCCATACCTAGACTTTTGAGGGCCCCCCATACTGATTTCCATAGGGGTTGTACTAATTTACAATCCCACCAACAGTGTATGAGTGTTCCTTTTTTTCCACATCCTCTCCAGAATCTATCATTGTTTGTATTCTTGATGGCTGCCATTCTGACTGGTGTGAGATGAAATCTCAGTATAATTTTGATTTGCATTTCCCTAATTGCTAATGATGTTGAACATTTTTTTCATGTAGAGATAGGTGTTTATTCTGACAGCATTAGTGTTTTTCTTAGCATTGTGTCTCAGTGTCATTTTTTCCTACATCAGAAATATGAATATATACCAGTGACTCTAAACTACTCATGGCCTAAATAAATCTAATAATTTCAGATGAATGAGAATGGTATGAAATATTTAGGGCATTTTCATGTATTTGGGTTAGAATTGCTGCTTAATCATGAAACAATTTAACAAGATTACACACGAGCCCTCTTTTGAGTTTTAATCGGAGGTCACGTTTGAAGGTCAGTGTCTTCTCACTCTGTTGCTTGGTGATATTTTGACATGGTCAGAGTGGTCACACTGGACTGTGTGCTGGGTACATGGCAAGGAAAGCACCTTAGAACATCACTGGACAGAGGTGACTTACCTCTAGGCCACTGGGGTTTGGGGAAATGCGCAGTCTGGCTGGGCACAATTCAGGAGCCACTTGTCAAAAGAAACGAAATTTATTTTTAGAACACACACACCACACCACACAGCTCTTCAGGAAAACCTTCAGAGCCCAACTGCCACCACCAGGTTCCCACAAGCCTCTCCACCTCCCCCACTCCTCCTGCTCTTGAGGCCGATTGGCTGGGTCACGTGGGCGGAGCCAAAAAAGTCCCCCAATGAGCAGCTCCGTGGTCTGAAAGGGCGGGGAAACAACCCAATGAGCATCACCACAGAGGAGCCAATCAGTTGGCAGCTAGAAGTTTGCTTGGGCTGCTGTGAGCCAATCATCAGCTGGCAGCTGGAAGTTTGTGGCAGCTAGAAGTTTGCTGGGGCCCCTTTGGCAGTGGCTCTCAACATCTCCCCCTCTCTGTTTAAACAACAAGCATGAGGCTTAGGGACCGTGCCTGCCTTAGGTTGCCCAATACTACATATGGTCCTTACCCGTCATCAGATGAGCCTCCTGTCTTAGGTTGGTACCATTGCAATTAGATCTTACCCGTCATTGACTACCGGTCCAGCATACAGCCACACTTGTGGATAGGTCTTTGTACCAGAAGGGGGGTGAGGTTCTTTGCCTCACCTCTGTTGGCCCCCAAATTTTAGCTGAACGACCATCACAAGCAGAAGGGAGGAGGATAAACCAAGCCAATTGACGGCTCCTTTTGGAAAAATTGTACCACCGATGACACCATCAGCAAAAATACCCCAACACTACCACAAGTCACTGCACCAACAGATAGTTTGCAATGCATATAAGTGAGTTCACAATGCATACAAGTGATACATAGTCCAGGCAAGTTCTGCAAGCAGTTAAGTGATAGCTATTGCAGAAGCTGTAGATTGGTTTTATCTTTGTCTTCACCAGCACTGGGATGAAGATAGGAATTCTGGCAATAATGACTAAAAAAAAAAAATTATGTAACATTCCAGAAGACACTAAAAGAAAACAATTTTCTTAACAATTTACATTATCTTGAACAGAATTATTAAATATAATGAAAAGGAAAGGTAAAAGTAAATAAACAGATCTGTTAACCTCCTTTTATGTTCACATATTAAAACAATCCTCAACAGCTGTTTACCCAATTTAAAATTAAACCATTTAAATCATGTGAATAAGAAAAAAAAATATTTGGATCCATTTTTTCATGAGCGCTCATCATATATGATATATGGACATACGTACATACAAACATACAACACAAAACACAAGTGTGCACACATAATATAATACATACAACACATAACATAATAGTAAAGGCCTTATAACTTTTTACAGGTGAAATCTCCATTGCAATGTTTAAAAATTCTA
>NW_025999983.1:6199627-6217007 GCF_001458135.2 Marmota marmota marmota
GCTGTTGGTTGGACACTTACGCCCTCTGGTGATAGAAAGGTGTTAGTAGCAGTCTCCTGTTGTAACTTTTCCCCTGATGGCTTTTTCTGCTCTAAACTTTCTTCCTCTGTCTGACTAGCTCGAGAAACCTTCTCTTTTACTTGAATCTTTTCCTCTGTCTGACTAACTTGAGAGACCTTCTCTTTTACTTGAATCGATATGTCTTCTCCTTCCTCTACCATTGCCTGGACTGAAGGCTTTGGACTAAGCAAACAAGATACGAATGTCCACAATGGCAATGTGCCAACTGGCAGAGTCCCTGGGCTTTTCTTTTCTATTCTTTTTAAATCTTCACCATGATGGTTCCATTGTGATATATTTAACAACTCCTCCTTAAAAAGCCATGGGCTACATTTTTGTATTGTATCAACATATGCCCTGACTGTTCTTGATTTTATTGAGATGCCTCCTTCCTCTAATAATTTACTTAACACTCTTTCGGTTTGTTTTTTACTAATTTCTGATCCCATATTTCTACTATAATACAACCCAACAAGATGACGCCAAACAAAACCGAGACAGAATGGAACAACACAAAATCATTATATCAGCCTTTCTATCCTCCTGAAATGTCCATCCGTCCTTTCTCCCTATCTGTTCCTTAGATGTGAGTGGTTTTTCTTCCGTCTCACTCATCTCCAGGGACAGGCAACTTAAAACAAAAGTGAAGCAAAACAAAAGAAGAATCTTAAAATGGCTACCCATCCTCTCACCTTGCCCTCAGGGGCGAGCAGTTTACCTTATCACTTACCCTCAGTCGCTCCCCATGCAGGCCACCAAATGCTGCAGTCTGGCTGGGCACAATTCAGGAGCCACTTGTCAAAAGAAACGAACTTTATTTTTAGAACACACACACACCACACCACACAGCTCCTCAGGAAAAACCCTCAGAGCCCAACTGCCACCACCAGCTTCCCACAAGCCTCTCAACCTCCCCCACTCCTCCTGCTCTTGAGGCCGATTGGCTGGGTTGCGTGGGCGGAGCCAAAAAAAGTCCCCCAATGAGCAGCTCCGTGGTCTGAAAGGGCAGGGAAACAGCCCAATGAGCATCACCTCAGAGGAGCCAATCAGTTGGCAGCTAGAAGTTTGCTGGGGCCGCTGTGAGCCAATCATCAGCTGGCAGCTGGAAGTTTGCTGGGGCCCCTTTGGCTGGGGCCACTGTGAGCCAATCATCAGCTGGCAGCTGGTGCTGGCAGCTGGAAGTTTGCTGGGGCCCCATCGGCTGTGGCTCTCAACAGGGAAATACTCATAAACGCCTTTTGCTTCTGAAGTCAAAGCAAAAATCTGCTGCGGATATTCTGTGGGGAAGTGGAAGTAGAGAAATCTGCCCCTGTGGTTGAGGAAAAAGCAGTGTTCAGGAGAGAAGCCTCTGTGTCGCTTTGCATGCTCTAATCCCTCCCTCAGTGTGCTGGCTGGGGTCAGCTGCAGGTCCATCCCTCTGCCAGGCCAGCTTCCTCCAGGAAAACTGCTCCCCCTGCCGCTGAGGCCCTCCCCGAGAAGCACCTTAACTACTTCCTGGAAGGAGGCCCCCCTCTTTTCAATCGTGCCTCTCTATGGTAAGAAGCATAAAAGTGCTCAGTTGTGGCCCAGTGGTAGTTGGCCTGCCTGGGTTCCTTCCCAGCACCTCAGAAATAATAAGTAGCATGAAAGTGTTAAGTATTTCCTGGCCAAGAAGAATTTGCAAAATGTGTAATTAAAGTTGTTCATGTGGCTGTTTGTTTATCTTTTGGGGGAAGGTGGGGGACAGGTCTAGTGATTTCACCCAGAGCACTTACCACTGCACCAAATCCCCAGCCCTTTTTGTTTTTTATTTTGAGACAGGATCTCAGGAAGTTGCTTAGAGCCTTGCTAAGTTGATGAGGCTGGCTTTGAATTTGTAATCCTCCTGCCTTTGCCTCCAGAGCTGCTGGGATTACAGGTGTGTACCACCACGCTCAGCAGTATTTATTTAAAGAAAAAAGAAAACTTCTTCTTCCTATCCCCCTCTCTGTTTAAGTCAGGCCCTCTGTGTGGTGAGCATTCAGCTGAGTGCTATTGTTTCTGTATAAAAAATTAGACCAAAAATTACTTATGGGAAGAATGGAATGCAGTATTTGAGGACTGGACCATCTCAGGTGTGTTGTCTGAGAAGCTTTGTGGTATGCCATGGTGTGAGCATTTGATGCGGGGATGTGGCTCTGTGGCAGAGCAGATGGCCTGCTTGGTCCCACTCCCTGGAGATAGCCATTCCTCACTGTGGTTGGATTTCCTTCATCTGAAGGTCTAAGAGTTTTGTAAGGATTTTTTAAAAGCACAAAGCTGCATGTTATTTTTGTTTTGTTCCCAAGACTTCCCTCAGAATGATATTAACAACAGTTTTAGGAAGTAACCTTGTAATTACCTTTGTAAACCCAGATTTGTGTAATATTTTGTAATTCTCATCATGATGCACTGGAAGGTGTTTCTCTCTGGCTTCTTTTTTGGAAGTTTCTCATTTTCAGCCTGATCTGTATGATGTGTGGCTTTCCCTGGGCTTCTCCACTTCACATTATCCTCATGGCCCCCGACCCACATGCAGGTGGAGGACATCCAGGCTGACCAGGCCTTGCAGGCCCAAGGACTACTGTGAGGCCAGCTGTCCATCTCCAGAGATTGTGGCAAGGAGGCTCCAGTTTCCTACATCCTTGCCCTTGACATCATTTTGAGATTTGCCATCAATCTGAGGTCACCTGGCGCACATTGGGTTGGTAATCTTTTGGGGTCTGTCTCACCCTACCCAGTTGTGCTAAGGTAGAGGGGTAGGTTGCAGATAGGCAGAGAAAGTGCCCAGGGACAGCATGAGAGACATTATTTAATGGGGAAGGCTTATATGATATCAGTGACTGCTCCAAGAAGAGTTTGGTTGTGATGCGGTGCCCCCAGCCCTGTGGTGCTTTGTGAAGCAGCTCATCTTCTCCCTCACAGTGTTTGGTCCAGTGGTGGCTGGCTGATGAGTGACACTTAAGCTTTGCACAGTGCCCTTAGTTCTGCACTTATCTCCACTCCAACACGTAAGGCTGCAGAAGCAGTGATGTCACCAGCGTTAGCTTGCTTATCTTGCTTATATGACTAGCATCCCAAGGAGCAGCTGCCCTGATATGCACTCCAGAAAGTCGTTATTTTACAGACATCATCAACTTTCCTTGTTCCCAGTGTGCATAAGAGCAAGTCAGTGTCCTTCCAGATAATATTGTATATGGACTTTTGGGCCCAGTCTTGCTCTCATTGTAACCTTGAGTAGGTTTTGAGGAAACAGAAAGGGGCATTCAAAGACATGGTGGTTTACTGTCCCCTTTGCATTAGGGGTAAGATAGGGTCTTTTAGACATTTTCCCCAGCCATTTTGCTAGACTCCCCTTCAGTTCAAATTACAAAAGAGCCCTAAGAATACATCTGCAATAGCCATTGGGCCACTTCCTTAGTTCTCTCAAAATTAAAGGTATTGCTGCTTGCAGGGAGGGGGGGAATTCTCAACTAATTGAACTGTGTTTTAACTATTATTCCAGAAACATGGAAAACTGACAAAACCCAACATGTCACTTTGTAAGTTTTACCTATCCAGATAGATTTGCACAGTACTAAAATGACATTCCTCTCTCAGCAACTTTGGCCTTGAAAAACACCCGTTTAGTAATCAGGTGCGTGACCCAACTTAGTCACAGCGTTCTTAGATAAACTTCGACTATGATGAGCACAAGCTGTTTGCAGCTCCATCTCCTCACCTGCAAGATGAATATAATTGTACAATTCTCTCCATTTTGGAGAATTGCCGTGAGGGATATATAACATAATGCAGCTGAAGATAATCTGAGCAGCGTAAAGCAACATCCAAGTGGAAGTGGAATGCATACATATTATTGGTTGTGGTACCTTCATGATTCCCCAGAACCCATGATCCATTTCCCCTCTGCTTATATGCATTGGGAGTCTTTTCATTTCAAGGGCATAAAACTTTTTCAAGTACGATGCTTTTGTAATCCAGAGAGTTCACTATGCCAAACTAATCTGATTACTCATTAAGATTTATTTGTAATATTTTAGGTTTACAGATTTAAATGGAGAATTGGCAAATATAAGACAGCTTAAATTATCAATTACAAGCATGAATTATAAGGCTTTTACTCTACCATGGAAAATTTGCTTTTCTACAAGTTGGTTTTTTATATTCATCCTTCTCAAAAATCAATAATCAGAGGTTTGTTCTTGATTTAATTGAAGATATAGCAGATGATAAAAGCTTTGTTTATAAAACTAAAAGACATTTTATATGCTATGAACAGCAAAAGTTATCTGAGAAACGAAAAATGAGAACTTCTAAACCAAAATGTGGTAGGGAAGCAAAATTAATTTTTAACAACTGCCACATAGAGTATCTGCATCTGTTATTTATCACCTAAAATTGTATCAATTTGGTAATCTAATCAACCAAACAATTATTTTCTCTCATATCAATAAAACACAATTCTTTTCCTATAATGGGCCTGAGATGGAGAAAATGCCTTGATAGGGTCAGATGAGAAGAACCAGGGAACACCTGCTCCTGAGGTAGCATTCTTCACTTCTAAATTTAAATAAAAAGGGCTACAGATGGGAGTACATGCAGCAAGTGTGACCTTCAGCCTGAACAAACACAGGGATGCAGTATTGACCTCTGTTATCCCTACAGACAGCTGTCTGGGTGGTTTTAGGCTGAGAGGTAGAGGTAGATACTGACAAGATCATCCAGAGAAGAAAGGTAGAAAAGGTCAGGAACACTCAGAAATGATCATCATCATTGATAAGTTCTGGGATCATTTTCTTCTCCTTCAATCCTGCCCTGCACCAGAGACTGCCCCACCATGAACTAGTCACTGTGGTGGTGCTTGCTGAGTACCATAATGGTGGATTTTTACTCAATTCTATGAACACTATATTATCTAGAAGTAGAACATAACCAGAAAATAGATCCAGTGGAATGATTTTTTTTAACTATACCAAAGTAAATTTCAGCATCAGGAATTGAGAGATGGAGAAAGGAAGAGAATCCAAATCCACAGGCAAGAATGCAATAATAAACCCTCTCCCCTATGCCAAACAGTGGAAACACCATCTTGTAGACACTTAAAAAACCTTGGTTCTATGAAAATCTGGCTGCATTACCATGACCCTCCTCACCCCCAAATAGCTTTCCCTATTTCCCTTACCTATTGCTAGGTGACAAACCATCTGAGAGCTTGGCTAGTGTAGGCAGCAAGATGTTAATATGTTGCAGCCGTGTAGGTAATAGATTTGGGCAGAGCTCAGCTGGGTGGTTGTCTACCCAGCACTGGCTGAGGTTGTCTGCTCTGCTGGAGAGAGCCTCACATGTCTGGCATTGGAGGAAGAGGAGATGGAGGGTGCATTTCACTCTAGTTATGGATGGGAGACCAGCACATGGCCTTTCCTGGTGGGTAGTGGGTGAGGACATGCAGAGAGGCTGTTCCAAGAGACAGGATGTGGAAGCTGCCAGTTTTAAGCTGGGGCCTGAAATGAACAGAGCATTACTTCACGGTTTCCTGAAGGGAAAAGTGGTCACAGGCAGAGGTGCTACCTCTTGATGTGAGGAGTGTAGAGGATTCATGATCACTTTAATCCTTCCATGAGGATTCTCTCCTAATAAATCATACAGCTCTATTTCCGTCCTTTTGTGAGTATTCTTTGCTCCCCACCCCACCCCCATATCCGGTGCCATCACACTGGCCCTGCTGCATCTCCACCTTACTCTCCCCTCAGGACTCTGAGTAGTTTTCACTTCCTGTTGGTGACATGGTGATGTCCATTCCCTGGACGTGCTCACTTCCCATCATCCAGACTGATTGTAGCCCATCCTCCGGTTCATCTGGACCATTCCCCCTTTTCCTTCATTGTTCAACTTCTCCAAGAAACCTTGCTTCAAACCCCACCCTTTGCCCCACTGTGTCCTCCAGCATTTAGTATTTATTCAACAAATATTTATTGAGGCACCAGGAGGTACCCAGCTAACTGTGTGGGAAGAAGCACAAGCCGGTAGGTCGCTGGGCACCTTGCTCATCTCAGAAGCTGCTGTAGGTATCGCCTGGTTCTGCTTTAGATTCTCCATTACCTCCACACACTACAGGAAGCCTTAGCATACAGCAGGCTGATCCCTAGCAAGTGACCTGTGCTAACAGTGCATTCATTTTCTCCTGCCTACCCTTCAGCTCTCCTCTGCAAACTCCAGAGCAGAAGGGAAAAGAGAAAAATTGCCTGGCTCAGTGAAGTTGGAGGGAGGTTTCATCAGAGTGTTTAATAGCTGAGGTCAGAATTCAATTTTGAATTTTCCTGCTGTGACAGTTAAATGCAAGGCCTTATATTACCATTTCTCTTTCATTTTTCTCAACTATATTTTACTGGAAAGTTTTTCCACTGGTTATGAAAGCCACTGAAACAAAGAAAAAAACAGTTTTTTTTAATAGAACCAAATAAGTGGTCTATTAAATATCATTATAGTAGTATAAAGAGAGGTCTTACCTTTGGAGAAAATATTTATTGCCCTTTCAAATTTTGGGGTTGCTTCATAGTCTCCATCTTCAATGTTGCTGGAATGAGCACTGAGTTGGACTTTTGGACAGAAAAAAATAACATCAGCATTGAATACAGTTGTAAATAATGGGGCACATTTATCCCACAGTCTTGACATTTTATTTAGTTATTTTTATATTTTGCTTAGTTTTTATTCTAATTTGTTATATATGACATCAGAATGCATTACAATTCATATGCCACATATAGAGCACATTTTTTCATATCTCTGGTTGTATATAAAGTCTTCATACCTGTACTTAGGGTAATGATATCTTTCTCATTCCACCATCTCTTTTACCCCCATGCCTCCTCTCTTCCCCTCCCACTCCTTTGCCCTGTCTAGAGTTCATCTAATACTCCCATGTTCTCCCTCCCAACCCCACTATGAATCAGCCTCCTTATATCAGAAAAAACATTCAGTATTTGGTTTTTTGGGATTTGCTAAAGTCACTTAGTATCATCTTCTCCAACTCCATCCATTTACTTGCAAATGCCATTTTATTCTCTTTAATTGCTGAGCAATATTCTATTGTGTGTATATGCCACATTTTCTTTATTCATTCATCTACTGAAGTGCATCTAGGTTGGTTCCACAATTTCACTAATGTGAGTTGTGCTGCTATAAACATTGGTGTGGCTGTGTCCCTGTAGTATGCTATTTTTAAGTCCTTCAGGTATAGACTGAGGAGAGGGATAGCTGGCTCAAATGGTGGTTCCATAGCCAGCTTTCCAAAGTATCTCCATACTGCTTTCCATATTGGCTGCACCAATTTACAGTCCCACCAGCAATGTATGAGTGTGCCTTTTTCCCCACATCCTCACCAACAATTATTGCTTTTGTTCTTAAGAGCTGCCATTCCGACTAGAGTGAGATAAAATCTTAGAGTAGTTTTGATTTGCATTTTTCTAATTGCTAGAGATGTTGCACATTTTTTCATATATTTGTTGATTGATTGTATATCATCTTCTTAGAGGTGTCTGTTCAGTTCCTTGACCCAGTTTATTGATTGGACAATTTGTTTTTTTGGTATTTATCTTTTTGAGTTCTTTATATACCCTAGAGATAAGTGGTCCGATGCGGGAGTGGTAAAAATTTGCTCCCAAAATGTAGGGTCTCTATTCACCTGATTATTTCTTTTGCTGAGAAGCTTTTTATTTTGAATCCATCTCATTTATTGATTCTTGGTTTTAATTCTGTGCCATAGGAGTATTATTAAGGAAGTTGGGGCCTAATCCCACACGATGGAGATTTGGGCCTACTTTTTCTTCTAATAGGTGCAGTGTCTCTGGTTTAATTCTAGGTCCTTGATTTACCTTGAGTTGAGTTTTGTGCATGGCGAGAGATAGATGTTTAATTTCATTTTTGTTGCATATGGATTTCCAGTTTTCCCAGCACCATTTGTTGAAGAGGCTGTCTTTTCTCCAATGTGTGATTTTGGCGCATGGGTCTAATGCAAGATAACCGTAATTACGTGGGTTAGTCTCTGTGTCCTCTATTCTGTACTATTGGTCTACCAGTCTGTTTTGGTGCCAATACCATGCTGTTTTGTCACTATTGCTTTGGTATAAAGATGTCACCTGCTTCAGTCTTCTTGCTAAGGATTGCTTTGGCTATTCTGCATCTCTTATTTTTCCAGATGAAATTCACATAGTTATGTCATTTTAATGTTTCCTCTAATTATTTAAAAATGAGCAGAACAACATAGGAAGCTAACCCTTACAAGAACCTGTTCACAAGCACATTCAGGAGAGATCCCAAGGAACTTTTTCCACTTGAAAGGTGTTTCAATCAGCTTTATCACTGCTGGGGCCAAAAGTCCTAACAAGAACAATTAGAGGAGGAAAAGTTTATTTGGGGGCTTAAGGGTTCAGAAGTCTCAGATCATAGAGAGCTAGCTCCAGTCCTCAGGGCTCGAGGTGAGGCAGAACATCATGGCGGAAGATTGTGGTGGAGGAAAGCAGCTGGGAATGTGGAACTAGGAAGAGAGACAGAGTGCTCCTCTTCACAGAACAAAATATATACCCCAGGGACCCACCTCCTCCAGCCACACCCTACCGCCCTACAGTCACCAGCCACTTAATCCCTTTCAGCGGACGGATGAACACACGGTTGAGGCTCTAGTAACCAATAGGTTCAACTCTTCAACCTTCTTGCATTGTCTCACACGTGAGCGTTCGGGGGACAGCTCCTATTGAAACCATAAAAGAAGGGAAATTTGAAAAGGCTTGGAAAAAGCATAACTTCACCAAGGACACAAAAACCAGAATATCAAAGGTGAGACCATCAGTATTTTCTAGACACAGAAGAAAGGGAGGAGCAAAACCAGATTCAGGAACATGAAGAACTTAAGATGCTGAGGTCCAAGTGAGACGTTGACAAGAGATGGACCTTGGAAAGCCGGGCAGGTGGCATAGTGAGGGTAGGTTCAGCTCTCATCTCGATGAGTTTGGTTTTAGTTAAGAAAAAATGGAACACTGCTGAAAATCTTTTTTGGGAAAGTGTGGTCAGGTTTCCCCACGCCATATGTCCTCTGCCCTGGAGTCCAGAGATTGTCAGGAGAACACCGTAGTCACCATAGTGTCCTAAGAAAGCAGTAATAATGGGAGCTGAGCAAAGCAGCACCTGGGAGAGGAGGGAGACTTGGGAATGCCATCTGGGCAGTGGCCACCGAAGGAGCCCTGTGTTCGTGGCAGGACTGCTGGGTGGAGGGGTTGACAGGGGAGCAGGTGAGAGAGGGAGCTCAGTGTCAGAGGAGTCTCCTCCGTGGAGCGAGAACCTGCGGCTGATGTGAGAAACACGTTCACCTGTCCCAGCACAAAACCAGGGCCCAGGAGAAACACGTACAGAGAAAGCGAGGCTCTAATGACAGTTTGCAAGATTGGGTGCCCTCATGGGTTGAAGAGTTGTTCATGTTGCACAGAGCCCCTGTCACAGATGTTGAACTCATCACCGGACTCGCTTCCATCAAGAAAGAAAAGAGCCAGTTTCAGACATTTTAAGTTGAAAACACATTTGTCAACCTTTAGTCAATAAGACTGATATTTTTTTATTTAAAACACACACACACACCAGCACTCAGTCCCCTCCCCCAGTTCCTCATTGGCTGAGCACCATGGGGTGCACAGTCTCCCCAATGTCCCCTAGGTTTTACTGCCTCCTATTGGGTTATTTAAGGAAATCTACTTTTAGCTGTTCCCACCGCCCTTTATTTTCTTGTGGCAGGAAAATCTTTTGGGGGTGAATGCATTGTGACACGTACGTAGCTTCCTTACCTAAGTTACTATTTCTGTTTTTTTTTTCTTTTATATATTCATATTTTTTAGTTGTCGGTGGATCTTTATTTTATTTATTTATATGAGGTGCTGAGAATCAAACCCAGTGCCTCACACATGCCAGGCAAGTGGTCTACCACTGAGCCGCAGCCCCTAAGACAGTATTTCTTAGCAGAGAGATTTCTATCTGTTGGGTCAGGCCGACGCCTTCCCCCACCTCCTGTTTTTCAAGAAGCAGTTCGTGTACATGGACTTTGGATTTCCCACATCCACAAGCTGTGGTGCTATTGTGGGAATTAACTGCTTGTAATTTTCCATTCTGCTCTATTTCTCCTCTGGCTGCCTTTCTTACGTCCCAATTTTACATTTAAGCCTGAGTACTGACTTCTGAAAATAGACCACCAGACTTTCAATTTCTCACAGTTGAGAACACAGGAAAAGGTCACAGAGTTTAGAGCAAACAAATCTCACCATTGGTAGCACACAAAACAGCTGGGGATAGGAATAGGATCAATGATGAATATGGATTTAATAAGTTCATTCAGAAGTTACTGTGCTCTCCTTTGGACCACATCGTGTGCTAAAAAGTCTGGCAATGCAGAGATGACTTACACAGTCTTTCTAGGAGGATACAGAGAAATTTTGAGAGAAAGACATGAAATATCTTAAGCAAATATCAGAATCAGGCCAACAGAACCCGAAAGACACAGCTCCTTTTAAACTGTTCAATTGTTATTTCTTGCTCACCTGTGACCAGCTTTGGACTTGATGATCAACACAATCAAACCTTCATTGAGTTGTGATTGGCCAAGCATGGCATGTTTTGTTTTGGAGGTTTTTGATTGTTCAGTCTGCACAGAAACTCTGTGAGGTAGACACTGCTGACTAGTCTGTATTTCACACCTGGAAACCGAGGCTCCAATAGCTCCACATCACTCATGGACTGCACCTCTACCCCTTCTCCCAACGGTGACAGCAGTGGGGTAGTAAGCATGCAGAAGGTGCCTGAGCCTGACGCCCAGGGTCTGCTGTGCGCCACATCCTCTTTGTTCCTGACAGCTCACAGATGTGGGCCGAGGTCTTTCTAAGGGGAACAGTGCTCACTGGACTGCCCTGGGAATAAGCCCGGCACTAACCTCCCAAACTCTGCGCTTTCCTGGCTAGGCTGATCACTGCTGTGTTAATATAATATTCTATACCTCGACTGGTAAGGTCCACAATAAAATCCTGATGACTGGGATTATCTGTACCTAAGCTTGGAACTAAGTGAGTGTGCCTTTGGATTTAACACTATTAAAGGAGAATATAGAAAAACATGTCTTCATTAAGCACCTTTAAGAGAAAATGTTGGTTTTTACCACCAGATATATTCCCCCAGAGCCTTAAACTGATGATCAGTTTCACTAAATCACCGTTATTTTAGGAATGTTAAAATTAAAAGCAAGTATTTAGGGGGCTGGTGTTGTGGCTCAGTGGTAGAGCGCTCACCTAGCACATGCAAGGCCCTGGGTTTGATTCTCAGCACCACATAAAAGTAAATGAATAAAATAAAGGTATTGTGTCCATCAATCTCCCGAGGTCCAGCTGAGCTCTTAACCCACACCCTTGCTCTGCTGCAGACTGCAGCTTCTCTCTACCAAGAGCCATAATTAGCTATAACTGCCTCCTCATAGGTGGTTCACGCTCTTTAAGTCTTTTGTGAAAAACCCAGATGACATTGGAGTGAAGATGTCTCCGTTTCCTTCCCGGTGGATAGGTGTGTGACTGCAACGTGGAGTCATTGCAAATTCAGCAGGAACACTGAGAGTTCCCATATATTGGGAAAAGAGGCTGACATGAGGACATTTGGGAAAGAAACTTGTGGTTTCCCTCAAGCTTACAAGACCACAGAGCCTCATGTTTAGGAGAATAGATATGGAGCAAAATCCCTCCCATTCTTACCTTTGGTATCTGATTTTAGACCTGCCCTGAGCAAAAGAAAATTGGAGGATGGGAAAGAAAATACCATTGGTGCCTTGCTGTAACCTCTCATCACAAAAGGTGCTCTTTTAGTTTGAAAAGATAAGTCACTTTTATAGTAAGATTGTTTTGAATGGCTCAGGCTGCACCTCATATTCCCTTGGGGCGTTGCTGAACCCAGTTGTGGCACCATCAGCAAAAGAGAAATAGCAAAGCAAACATGAATCTGGGTCCTGGACCTCTGGAGGAACAACCACTTCCCTTGCTTCTCAGCAGGACCGAGTTCCGACTCCTGCAGCCATAAAACTCTTCTGGTAGCATTTTAAGGGCTTTTAAAAAAATGTCCCTCACAATATGTTCTATTGCATCGGTGATTGTTATTGTTGTTATTTCTCACTCTGTAGCTGGAGCGAAATCTCCCTTGGGAGATGCTGAGAATGGATTGAGGGGCACCAGCCATACATCCTGCCACAGTGGCGAGGACTGCCGACTGGCGTTCCTGGGTGGCAGTGTTCCTCCCCCGGGGAGGCGCAGGTTCTGACCCTGGCGGCAGAGCACGGGGAAGTGGAACCAAGTGAGCTGAGAAATAGCCTCGTGGAAAACTGTATTCCAAAACCATCATTTCCCACTAGTTTGTAGATTGGTTCACAAGGCTTTTGAATTCTGTTCCTCCCATGAGTCTCAGCGTTAGCAGAGAGCAAGACTCTTCCCAGGGTAAGTCCTGACCGGGTTGTCACCTTCTGGTATAGACAGCTAAGGGGAAAGTGGAGATCACCCACTGACTGAGCACCATGTGGAGCTGGCACCAGCACCCCCCACAGCGCCTCCTCAGCCTGGGGACGCCCTGTGGATGCTCTTGATCTTCAGCTCCCAGTCTCCAACTCAGTGAGCTTTTCTCAATGTGTGGCATGGATTAAACCACTGTATTTGGATAAAATGTACTCCTGCCCTGACCCAAACAAAAGCACTAGGTGTTGATAAATTTGGCTACATATAAAAATTTTCCATATTATTAAAAATTAAATGTTAGCTCATCTGTACCTGGTCTCCTGGATCACCTACTTGTGACAAGACAACTTGGCACATGCTGCATTTTTATTACCCAATCCTGTGGCACAAACTTCCGTGGACTTGATGGAGTGCAATCAGTTTTTAGGGCACTGCCACACACACACACTCAAGAACAAATCTGAGGCTCTTCCATCTGGTCAGGGCACCCGTCATCGTGCAGAGGCCTCGGCCCCCGGTGGGGATGGCACTGTTCTTCCCTGCAGCATTGTGTCCTTACTGGTGACTGCCTCGATGACCCCGGCTCAGGCCTTGGAGAGGGACAGTGCCTCCCAAATTCCTTAGAGCACTGCTAACAGAAGCATATTCTCAGTTTTACAACACTTTACTGAAGATTTAGAGGTAGCAGAAGTCATCCATACAGAAAAATAATTAACAAATTGCAGTTTCCAATATAGAATGCCAAAACCCTTCAGTGTAACATTTCCTGCTTCAAACAAAGTTCAGGGGCTCTTCACACATAAAACCTCCTTGTCAAATTAAGGCTAAATTCTTTTTTTTTCCCTGTTTCATTCTTAGTTCAATGATATATTATTTGCCTTTTTAAAAATGATCTGGTTCCTAAACATTTTTAGACTCCCCGCCCCAGACAGTCTATACTCTTGACCTCATCTCAATTGTGGACAGTTTGGGAGCCCTACATCATACTGTGTGTGATGGTGGCCCCCCCAACTCAGTGCTGGAGTCTGAGAAGGATTAAGCTCTGCCTCATCCTGAAGGAAAAGAAGGAAGTTTACCAGCGGAAATGAGACTGGCAATGAGAAGAGGGAGTCCTTCAGGAGTAAATCTGATTTGAAAACATGCTATCTTAGGAAGCCTCTTTAAGAGATAGGAAGTAAGATAAGTCTCAGAATACTTTAAAATGATTTTCACAGGATTTGAAAGAGCAAATCACCTTGTTGCTTTATACCACTCCAGGGAGCTGGCAGCATGAAAGAGTTTGGGAACTGAGGACCTGATAGGGGACTGCTGCTGACCCCACAGGTCTTCCTGAGAGGCCCAGGGACCCCGACTGCTGTTCAAGCACACATAGCTTTAGACATATACTTACTGATTGTTTGATTTTTTTTGGTTTAAAATTTTATTGCATTTTATTTGAAGCTTCTTGGCAATAAGAATAATACATCCTTTACAAATATCCTTTACAAATAGTTGGGAGCTCTATATTCTCATCAGCTCTATATTAGCTATTCTAATTAGCTTTATATTCTCCCAGGCCTTTTGCACTATCTCTGTAACAGAGTTCTGAGTGGGTAAGTTCATGTTTGATAAATGTATTCTTCACACTCCTTGTAAAAGTCTTTAAAGTGTCTTACATTCTATGGTTCGTTTTTATTTCATTGTCCTGTTGAATTTTAGCACACATGCAAGTTAGTGTGATCCCGTCACAACCAGGACTCTGAGAACATCCTGCACCCTGCACCCATGCTCCATCCCCACGGCCTCCCCGAGGCCTTCACTCCTGGCACTAGGCAGGCCAGCTCCCCTCTGGACAGCTCTGTCTTCTTCAGAGTGTCAGCGACGGAGCCACATAGCAGCACCTTGAGTCTTGCTTCTTTGACTTGCTGCAGTGCCTCTGAGTTCACCCACCTGATGTGTACCCATGGTCTGATGCCTTTCACTGACCAGTAGTGTCCGCTGGGCTAGCGCCGCAGCAGACTAAGATATCTGGTCTGTGGTTCTTGGTTCATGAAGAAGGCTGCTTTAGCATTCATGTGTAGGGATTTTATGCAAACAAAGGTCCTCATTTCTTGTCTTTTTCAGAATTTAGTTATTTTGTCTACCCTTCCATCTTAAAATGTTTTTCTGTGACCTTCAAATATCCCATCCTCCAAGTCTCTGACTTCATGATTGTTGGATGGATTCTTCTTTTCACCTAGTAATATATTTTGTAAATTTTTATACTCCTATTTCTTCTATTTTTTTTCTTGCCATTCTTATCTCCAAGTAAGATTTTATATAAATAAGCTACAAATTGAGGTTCTTGTGTTTCAATTCACATGCATCAGTGAGAACCTAACTTCTAGTGTTCCCACGTTTGATGTCTCTTAGGCAGGCACAGGGCAGGGTGTGAGCATCATTCCCCATGTTTGGGAGGATCCACCACAGTTACCATGAAGAAGGAGTCCAGCAAAGGGAATGAGGAAGCAGGAAGCCAACACGGGGCAAGCCAGGAACTGAGCACAAGTGGGATCAGGGCACAACAGAAGAGAGCAGGGCCAGTGTTTCACAGTGACTGAGGGTGAAGGAATGTCCAGGTAAGGTCACTGGAGCTGAGGGCAGGGCCTGCTGACCGCAGCATGCTCGAGCAGGGTGGACGCTGTGGTCTAGCTGCTGTAATGTCAGGCCCCCACTGGTGGTTCCCAGCTGTCACCATGTGCCCGGTTTAATTGGGAAAAAAAATTTGAAATCCCATCGCCCATGCCCAGTCGGTTTTGGGTGGGGTCAGAGCAACTCCTAGGGATTAAAAATCATTGCTGTATAGTGTGACCATAAAGGGGGGTGGATTGAAAGGAAGGAAAGACCATTCTCTGTGAGGAGAAAAAGGGATTGAGGTCAATCTTGGTGAACGAATGCTTCACAACGGTATCAAAGTCATAAAGGTTGCTAACAGAAGTAGGATTGGAGGGTAAGAAAACAGTCTTGGAGCTACCCAGGAGGTTGTGAAGCAGGTGAGGAGAAGGCGAGATCTGACAGCCAGCTGCCACACATTCTCATGGCAGAGGTCACCAACTCATGAAATACTTCCCCAAAGGCAAGGAAGTCAGCTGCCTACTGACCCACAAAGCAGATGTTTGGATCACATCTCCCAATTAGGCAAAGATTATTTTTAAATTTGAGAAATAATTCTTTTTGTTGAAGTCAAAAAATTTTAGAAAGTGGGTCATTATTACATTTTTTAACTACAGGCTCAAAATTTACTGAAAATACTCACCTAAAAGATTTTAAAATAGAGTATATACTTATTTCCAAGCTCTTTAAATTGGTACATATATGAGTGTTTCTATAACTGATCCATTTTTTAAAAAACAATCATAAAACAATGGATATATTTCGAATATCTGTTTTTAAAGTGTTTGCTCCAAAGTCCAATTTTCTTTGGGGGGAAAAAGAGTATTTCTCTACCTAGTAAAACTGCTTCTACTATAATGAGACAAAATAACTGGGTTTGCCTTGTTCTATACTGTCTGCTAGGGTGATTTCTGCTGGTATTTGATATCACAGGAAAGGCCCCATTCATATCCCTTGGCACTTTTATGCAAGTTTTTAAAAACTACTCTTTTATTAAGATCTTGCTATCTGCTGGAAAATTATTTCTCAAATAAAGATATTTAAATCAATTATAAATCATATAATGCAAATGGTCTACCTAAAATCGTTAGTGTATGACCTATACAATCAAACCTGATTACCTTGAAAATATTAGCAAACTTAAAAATGAGTAACTCTGAGTTTCACAAAAGACTACTTTCAAGGTTTATATCACGTATTAAGCCCTATTAAGTGGTCTAATAAGTTTCATAGCCACTCCTAATGTCATTCAAAGTAGTGGGGAAAATTCTGCTACATTATAGAAGTTTTATTTTAATAATTAACTGTCACTGATACAGTTGCCGTTTTCACCTCTGGCTTTGTATCTTTCCTCAACATCCTACCTATAAATCTTGAACAAAGTCTCATCATTACATCACTAACTTTGTAACCATTTTTTTTCAAATCTTTTTCTCTTATGAAGATGACTAGTCCATAAGTGGTTGGAATCACCCACACAACCATCAAATATCATTCTTTAATCCAAAACAGTTGGCTTAAAAAACAAGTTTTTCATGTACTTCATTACTGGAAAAGAATATTAAAAAATACTATAATCTGACACCTATGAGAAACATGTGTCCAACATTATAGCAAACCTACTGTATTGTACTCATTCCGACATTTGCTGCTTCAAGTTTTAAGTAGTAATTTATATAGACCTCTCAACAGCAATTTTTGACAAAAACATACATTGTAGTCTTTTAACATGTTATTTTAGTGTATGATCTATTTTTGTTGTAATAGGAAGAAAGTTTTACTAATGTATATAGCTTTTCTTCTTTCATTATTATGGAACAAAGAAAAAATGCAAAAGAGACTTCTAAAGTTGTCCTGTTAAAAATCTAATAATTTTAGAGTACCAAGATATAGATCACATAATTTAAAATTTTATAGAAGATTTTTTCACGTGTTGAATGCTTAGCCTTTAAAAGTGTTGCTAATAATAGAATTCATCGTGTTGCTTCCATAGAAGTCATAGCTAAAATCTCTAAGCTCTTTATTCCCTTAGATTGAGATTTATCATTGAAAATGGATGTTAATCTGTTTCATATGATCATCATTTATCTGCTTTTTAATATATTGGTTGTGACTTTTGCCAGGGCTTTGCACGTGCTAGGCAAGAGCTGCCCCCACCCCCAGATGTGTAT
>NW_025999983.1:6217018-6244598 GCF_001458135.2 Marmota marmota marmota
CCCCCCCCCGAGCAGCAGGTTGGTTCTTTATCATTTTAAGTTGAACGTTACTCACCGTTTTTTTTCACATGATGATGTGACACGGGATGACACACGTGAATCAGGACTGGCCCAGCGGTCTCCTCTCTTGCTCAGTGGTGCCGACACCATTCCTGTCGGTGCAGTTTCCGTAGCTCCCCTGCAGGAACCCCTGGGGGCTCTTGTGGGAAGGTGCTTCCCGTTACACCTGGAGCCCATGGGCCTTCAGTGCTGCAGGTGGAGACCTCACAAGACACCACGACAGTTGGAAGGAAAGCAGACTTGCCGTGATGGAGGCACCCTCGCCACGTCCCCTGGGGTGGGAGTCCCATCCTGGTGCTCTGCACAGGATGAAGCACACTCTGCATGAGGGAGCAGGGTCCATCCGTGAGGAGAATAGTAGTAATTCTTAATTCCATTTTGTTTTCAAATCAAAGGAATTTTAGGAATAGATATTCTCCTAATTCTTGTGACATCCCAGTGACTTGATTGGGAGAACATCAGCTCAGCTCACAGGAGGGCTCCAGGGTTCTTATCACAGGACGGACAGCCAAACTGTCAGTGAAGCCCCCTTTATCATATGGATGAATCCAAGTGGAAGCCAGGGTCTCTGGGGTCCAGACTGGCACATCTTCTTCTGGCTCAGGCTTTAGAATTCCCCGGGCATCTGAAAGCAGCAGGTCTGGATGCAATTGTTCTGGGCGGGGCCTAAGCACATGCATTTCTACTGAGCTTCAGATTAACACACAGGCTGGTCTAGAACCAGGGCAGAAGTGGCAGAAGTCTAAACAAGCTGTCTATAAAAGGCTTAGAACTTTGCAAGTAAAGTTTTATTGGAACACAGCCAACTCATTCAGTTTGGGACTTTCTAGTACTAGTTGTGGCTGCAGTGGTAGAGCTGAGTAGTTGTGACCATGACCTTGTGACCTGCAAATTTTAAGTATATTATCTGACCCTTCCCATAAAATCTTTGCTGACCTGACACTTATGATAATGAGTGTTTGTTTCATGTGTAGATCCACAGGTGGATAACCATCTACCTAGTTTAATTTGAATATTACAGATTTAGAGGTGAGGGAGCTAATTGCATTCAATTACACTATGGGCTAAATTATAAGACTATTCTCTTATAAGTAGATTTATGACTTCAGTGAAATCAGAAATTATAGAAAGCAGAAGAGCAAAAACAAATTACCCATAAAACCCATTCATATTGAAATATTAGAATTATGATAAAGCTGTGCATCCAAGTTGCCCATCTGGCACTTAAGACCACACACACGGTAAGGTGAAGGAATGAGTCACTCGAGCAGAATCATATTAAATACACCAGAGTCTGATTTAATATCTTTCTCTTGCTAAATATATCACAGTCGAATTTTAAAATGAAACTAAGCTGCAGAATGAAATTCAGCTCTAAGTAGTGGTCTGCTGTGTATTGTCATAGGTCTTGAAATTTCATTTCTAAGCTATGTAAACTGATAGACCTGCTTAAGCAGCAGAATTAGTTGACAAGAGTCATCTTCACAGAAACCATTAGAAACATGCCCATGCACTTAAACACATGCTCCCTTTGTGTTGTGGATTTTTTCAAGAGACTCTCAAACACCTTGGTTCATACACAGTGAAAGGTTACCCCTTGAAGGAAGCACATCTGGAAAGAATCAAGTCAATTCATTCTTATTACTAGCCAATTAATATTATATTTAATGTCCCCGACTGTTCATGCTGTCATTTGGACAACAGCAACAAATCATTTTATCATTCTCCGTGTGTTATTGGTGTTCTCTGGTTACTGCTTGCAGCAGAGTGGGTGACTCCTCTGTGGTGTGTGGATTGGCCTTTGTGTTTCCAGTGCATGCTTAAAGTTCAGGAAATATATCTTATTTAATAATGCTTCCCCATCAAAAGCATATGTTCAATCTTTTGGCTAAATATTAAGTTTCGGTTGTTTATTTTCTCTCTCTCAACCCCTGTCTCACCTCTCCTCGATCTCCATCCCTACCTCCCTATCTACATCATCATTTTTTACATTAATTTATTTTTTACTTATATATGACAGCAGAATGCATTACAATTCTTATTACACATAGAGAGCACACTTTTTATATCTCTGGTCATATGCACAGTATATTCACACCAATTCGTGTCTTCATACTTGTACTTTGGATAATAATGATCATCACATTACACCATCACTGATAACTCCATGCCCCCTCCCTTCCCCTCCAACGCCTCTGCCCTATCTAGAGTTCATCTGTTCCTCCCATGCTCCCGCTCCCTATTCCTCTATGAATCAAACTCCTTATATCAAAGAAAACATTTGGCATTTGGTTTTCTGGGATTGGATAACTTCACTTGGCATTATCTTCTTGAACTTCATCCAGTTACCTGCAAATGCCATTATTTTATTCTCTTTCATTGCTGAGTAATATTCCATTGTGTATATATGCCACATTTTTAAATCCATTCATCTACTGAAGGGCATTTGGTTGGTTCCACAGTTTAGCTATTGTGATACATCATCATTTTTAAGGAATGGTTTAAAGATATACAGACACCTATCCACAGTTGTTTATTTATTGAACCTTACTCTTCAGTCTTCATATAGTTTTGCTTTGGTGCAAGCAGGAGAGAACACTGACAGAGCAATTGACCTTGAGAACCCTCAAGGGTTCTCCAAACTCAGGCTCCCCCAAAGATGGGATGGCTGGTAATAGGTAGGGAAGGGGGAGGAGCAGGAGCTCTGGGGAGCACTGTCCAGTAGGAAAGATGGAGGAAGGATGAGGAAGCCTCTGCCCTGAGTCACTGGTGCCCTGACCTCCTGCCCCAGGGAGGCCACACTGCCTGCCCCACACTGTCCTTGTGTTCATGACTCTGACATCAGACACTGTGCCCTTTGACCTCCTGGGTCATTGCCAGTCCGAAGGTGCAGAACAAAAGATCACACCTTACGACGTACAATCAGTGTGTGGTACGGACGATGACATAATTAGAGAGCCAAGATGCTAAGATGATCTTCTGAAGCCCAGAGAGAGAGATGTCTGTCTTGTTTAATTTTACACCTGCTGATTCTATCCTAGAATTAAGGCAATCAAGTAGGCTCTATATAGCTATTATAAATGAATTATCTGATAACTCTATGGATGCTCATCTACCTACCAGCAATATTCAAATTTTAAAGCATGGTGGGTTGGAAGGGAAGTCAGGGCCAGCTTCAGACCCCCAGCACTGCATTCTCACCACTCCTGTACTAGCCAGTCACCTACCCCACTCGCTCATCAGCATCATAAAAAAGAGGCCCTTGGCCATGCCCTCCACAGCATCTTGCAAACCTGCGGGCAAGGGGATCCCCTGCCAGAAACAAAGGAGCAATGACTTTACATTATCCGTGTCCCGTTGATCTTTCTTTACAGCTCTCCTGTTACTGTTCAGTGGGCCTATTGTCCTTAGTCCTCACCACACAATATTGTTGGGAGGCAGTAATGAGGTGCTGTAAGCATGGAGTCTATAAAACATAACCTTCAATTGCATTTCAATTTTCCAAGAGACAGTAGGTATCATTTTCCCTTTTTGTGAGTTGTGGATCTTAAGAACCTCATAGACTTATATTTTTGCAAAGCTTTTCCCTTTTGTCCTGGCTTCTTACCTAGTGCAGGAAGGAAGCCATATCTGCAGGTAGATTCACAGAATCTGGCCCTGTAGGAGGACAACTGTGGATGAGGCTGCCAGGAACCACCAAGCACCACTCTGGGAAGCACAGTAGATGAGGGGTGGACCAGCTGTCCCAAGTCAGCTTCTCATTTTTTGATGCTTGGAATACTCCCCCTCCGCACCACCTTTCCTACAAACACAAAGGGTGGGGGTTCCTACTCCTCTAAAAACAATACAATTACTGCTTGCAATCCTGTATTGAGTCCCAGCACCTGCATCTGTTTTCACAGCTGCCTGACTGCCAATGCATCTCCAAATTGAGATCATTTGGGATGCCAGATGCGCTCCTGACATCTGTTTCTAGCGAAGTTTGTGTCAAGTTCTTAACAGAATTTTGCAGAAGCTTAGGAATAAAGGGCAAATGATGTGCAGGGGCATCAGTGAGGCCTGTTTTCTACTGTTTGCATGTACTTTTAGTGCAGTTTAGTGCATTTCTGTAAGTGTAAAAAGAAAAACCATAGAACTGGTTTTCTCTATTCAAAGTACTGTTGAAGTAACTCATCAGGGGATACGTAGAGAAAAGATCTTGCAAGTTCTTGCAGTCCTGAAAATCTGGATGAATCTGAGGGTTGTTCTGGTGTGCTCCAGGAACAAGTGTCCTGATCCTTTTGGGTGCCCTGAAAGCACCGGTGAGGCTTCTTTCCTTTTCTGTGATGACCGAGGACTCTTCAACAGAAGCAAAGGGAGGAGGGGGGATAGTTTCCAGGAAACGAGTCTTCTCGTGGCACTCCAGGCTGGGGTAAAATGGGCCACCTCCTGGGCAGAAGGGAGCCCAGTGGACGCCCTGCCTGCACCATCCCTCCTGACAGCCAGAGCTCTGCCCCAGTAGTGTGGCCATGGTCGCACTTTCTGGGAATATGTGTAAGATAATGTTCTGGTGTCCAACCTGCCAAGAAGAGCGTCTTCATGCTGGCATGATATGGGGGAACCAGAGGCAGAGAAGTTGTATTTCTGGTTATATAAATTACCTATCTACTCACATTTTCTAAAATGAAGACAAATATATGTAAATAACAGGCTGGACACCCTACGAAGAATATGATTACATCTCTCAATGGTAGGGAGCTTTCCAGTTATGCTCTCTGTGTACATGTCTAAAAATGTCATTATGGAAGGATGTCCAGAAATGGAAATTTCTGCATTTCAGCACACACTGTCTAACAGAAGCACACACACCATGTGCACACGCCATGTGGCACAAAGAATTTTTTCATGAATGATTTTTGTACTGAAGTATAAAATATTGAAATCATTGTCTATTAGCATTTTTAATAAGATATTTTAGAAATAGCAATATCTACATATCACATTCCCATGAATGTGTTCTCCTAAATTGAAACATGAAAAGAACACAAATATGATACGTTTCAATCCCAAGCTACTGTGGATGTTGCTCTTAGAATCAGAAGCCAAGCCTCTCCCCCGAGGAACCATATATTTTGACAGAGTCTCCTTTATTACGTGCATTTTCATCTCCCTCTCGTGTGCATAAGCCTAAAATGGGGAAAACAGAAGAAAATGGCATGCTGTTGCTAAGTGGATATCCTACAGATTTAAAACAAAAAAGAAAAGCTTTAAAATAGAGTGTAATTATGTAAAATGGTCTGATTTTACTCTGATTATCTAAAATAGGAATTAGAAGGTTGAAAATGAACAAGAGTCTATAATGATAATTTTCAAAATGTGTTTTCAGAGAATTGAGTTTGTAACTCTTAAAAAGTCCATTCTTCTCTTTCATAAGCCCTTTCACACCACCTGGCAGGAAAGACTGGCTCTGCATTCCATAGTGGGATCAGAGTGACCGTGCACGATCCTCTGGCCTGGCAATGTCCAGTCTGCTTCGATGTCATTCACTTGTCTGCCTGGAGAGTTGATGATATGGCAAAATATTCTCAGTCCTCAACCCATGTTTGACTCCAGGGCAATCAGAGCATGGTCTTGGTCTGTTGTGAGATAGCTCAGGTTATTAACAGTGATCACTACTAATGTGGGTTAGTGGAGCATCACTTAGGGAGTGTTGAAAGATACAGAATCTGAACAGAAGCACCAGTAGTATGGATTCAGTATGGCCTGGAGTACAGACCCCTAGACAGAAAAAAAAATATATGGGGTGGGGGGAGGCAGAAAGAAGAGAGAGAGAAGGAGAGAATAGAGAATACCAGGCATTGGTGAGAATGGAGTCACTGGAACTCCGAGACCCTACCAGGGGAGGTACAAAGGGATCCAACAAACCAGGACTTACATCTTCCAAAGCTGAACAGGCTAATGTCTGTGACCTCACAATTCCACTCATAGAAACCCATCCACATCCTCACCAGAAGATGCACAAGAATGTTCATAGGGGCTCCATTCACAATAGCCAAAGAATGGGACCATCTCAGACATGTTCATCAATAGCAGGACAGACAATACAATACAGTGTGTTTGTCCTTTAGGTTACTATGCAGCGGGACTGGTTCCGTGGGTGTGTGACTTGTATTGCACAGGGCCTCAGGCTGAAAGTTCTCTGTGCTAGGTTTAATGCTCTCTTGTTGCCATCTGGTGACTCCTAATTTTTTAAAAAACATTTTTTTAGTTGTCAATAAGCTTTATTTTTTTTTAATTTACATGCAGTGCTGAGAATTGAACCCAGTGCCTCACTCATGCTAAGCAAGCACTATACCACTGAGCCACCATCCCAATCCTAATTTCTAATTTTTTGAAGAAAAGGGCCTGCATTTTCATTTCACATGGAGCCTTGCAAACTCATAGATGGTCCTATTATCCACTCAATGCTGCATGAACAATGTTAACCACAAAATAGTATGTATTATATGATTTCAAAATGAAGGAAAAAATACCCTTCAGTGCTAGAAATCAGGGTACTGGTTGGCTTTTAGGTAAGAAGGATAGTGATAGCGAGGGGTCACAAAGAAGCTTCTGTAGTGCTGGTAATAGGTCAATTTTTGACCTAGTTGCTGGGTATATAGGTGGGTTCCCATTTTGAAATTTTATTAGCAGAACACTGTGACTGGTAAATGTTTCAGTGTGGATGTTATACTTCAATAGCAAATTCTACTTAAAAACAACAAAAAAGCTTCTTTCTTACTCATTTTTTTTTGGGGGGGGGTTGGGTATAGGAGTTTGAACTCAGGGATACTCAACCACGGAGCCACATCCCCAGCCCTGTTTTGTCTTTTATTTAGAAACAGGGTCTAACTGAGATGCGTAGCCTTGCTTTTGCTGAGGCTAACTTTGAACTCGTGATCTTCCTGTTTCAGCCTCCTGAGCTCCTGGGATCACAGGCGATGCCACCACACCCAGCCTTCCTTACTGATTTTGACATGGGAGCCGATTAGAGCACCAAGTCTGTCTAATTGGAAAATAGGTTTCATTTAGACACAGACAAGATGAGAGAGTTTGTGGCCGTCTCAAACTTGTCCTTCTCCACTTCTAGAACACATCTCAAAGTTCACACTAGTGGGCTCAGCTGCATCAGTTTTGTATAAAATGGGCTTTTTTTTTTTAGCCCATTCTCTCATTAATAGCCACCCCTGTACGTGAGAGAGATATATATCCACATGAGGAGATTGACCAACATTAACAGGCCTGTCCGCCCCTCATCCATTCTGAGCAAACTGCCAAAGTGCTGCAAATTCTCTCCTCAGTCATTTTCAATTAAATTTTTATTAAAATGTAATTTCTGGGATCTTTATTAGCCTTTAGTCCTGCTTAAAATTGTTCACCATGAGGTCACTAAATGGTGAAATTCTGGATGGGGTCCTGGGTGCTGGAGAGAGTGGCTAAAAGCTAAGAGACCCTGGAACATGGGCCACTTCATAGGAGAGTGAAGCTGTCCTCCCAAGAGGGGGCCCAGAGAGGAGGAAGAGAGGCTGGGACCACAGGGAGGAGCATCAGCCAGATCTGGGTTGACTCACTGTTTCCTCCTCTATCAAGTCACCAGGGTGGGCACTGGAATCCAGAATGAAGGCTCGGGGAAGGATGGGGCTTGAGAGGAGTCCCCATACAAGTGGGAGGGTTGAGGCGGCAGGCTGGATTCCAACACTGACCACCTGCATCCCTCATAATGGTCAATACATACGATTATACACATGACCCAGTGCCTCAGGATGGATTCCCTCAATTTCAAACTAGAATTCTGAGGTAGTCAATAAAAGATGGCAATGAAAGTATTTCAAAAAGAATTGGATTTCAATGGACTCTTGAAGTCTTGCATTGACTGTGAAAAATTTCAATGATCCCCAGCTGGTATTTTTTCAAAAAGAGGGAAGGATTTTTAGCAATGATCAATGTGAACAGTTATTGCACCAAGCTTAAAATATTCCATAGATACTGACTTTCAGAAAATCCAACCATGATACGAACACAGAAAATTAATAATAGAAAATAAAAGTGAGAATATAATAAAATTCTGAACATGTTCAAAATGATCAGAGCTTGACCTAGAGTTATATTAGATACTACACATTTTTAATAAGTAGTAAGCATGAGGGAAATTATTGATATATTTAAATGCAAAAGTCCTGTAAAGTCATCAATATCAGATCAAGGATGATGGTAGATACTAAGAAATACATTTCATCCGGAAAAATCCAGTGTAAAAATCAATTTGGCATAAAAGGGAGCAACAGTGGCAATCCATTTCAATTTGTTTGAAAGCCTTTCAGGTAGGAAAAGCAACACGAAGATGCATGGATCTCAGTGTATCTGTAGGTCCTCTTCCCCTTTGACAGGTCTCACTAACTAGGAGTATAGGTCTCAGGTCACAAAACCCTGGGGAGGGTCAGAGTCACTGGTTAAATAATCAACCCACTGAACATTTCCTAGTGTCCTACCAGGACCCAGATGCTCCTGAGTGGGCTGCCAATGGGAGATGTCAAGTTCCTGTCCTTCCACTTGCCGACCGGTCCCTGCAGTCACGTTCCCTCTGAGCACATAGGTGAATGGGGGCAATGATACCCGTGGCATTGAGACGTGGGGGTCCCAGGTAAAATCACAAAATCCCTCGTATCTTGAAAGGTACATATGGTATGTCACCTGTCCCCACTGAACAGGACGGCCACTTTTGTGATGACTTGGTGCTGCTCGTTGCTGTGGCCGTAACATCAAGCAGAGCTCCTCTCAACTCTGGGGTAGTCAGCCAGTGGGCAGATGCTGATGAGAAGATGTTAGTAAAGAAAAGAGGTGTTTTTAAAATCCTGCAGGCATTGCTTCAATGTGTAAAATAATTACAAGTCCTCCGAGAAATCTTCCAATCTTATAGTAAAGTGAAGGTCTATGGCAGAGGAAAAGGAGGATGGGAAAAATTGGGGGAAATAAGAATCTTTCTCTACGAGGGCTGTTCTTTTTCTATGAAGACGTTTTCCTTTTTTTTTTTTTACACTATCAGAGTGGCTCATGTTTGATATGAAGCAGATACTAGTGAAGGTTCTCTCCTCCGTTCCTCAGATGTCTCAGGTACAGCTGGCGTTGTGTTTACAAGCCTGTCCAGCAACGTGGGGGTTAAAGGCTGGTTCCTGGGCTGCTGTTTCTCCCGCAGGACCGCAAGGTGGTTCATGCTCACGTGGTTTCCAGATGGTCCACAGTGTAACTGCCTCCCCGCATCTGCCTTAGGATGAGCCATGTTCCCAACGTGAAGGGGGCGAGCTCCTGGGCCCAGGAGAGGCGTTTCCTACAGAGAAGCGGGTCTGGGGAGGCCTCGGAGGTGGATCCCAGGATGCTGTGGTGCTTTGACGAAGGATGATCTCTAAATGGGACAGGGGTTGGGGTGGGAGTTTGGGGGAGTCAGCACAGGATTTATGGAGAACTTGCTTTCCTCTCGTTCTGGATTGCAGCTGATTCATTTTATCGACCACCCTTCGCCGAGGCGTTGCCCTCCCAGGATGATGTCACAAAAGGCCCACTTCCTACCAGCGGTGTGCTCGGCACTTCTAGGTGTTTTGATAAGGGAGTTGCTGTGATTTTTTTAGAACCATCAGTTCACAATTTGACTGAAGCTTGTGAAGGTTTCTTGTTAACCCTCAGGAAACGAAGTATTTGAGACACGAAGACAGGTGAAAAATGAAGGCGGGCACCTTCCGTCCTAGGAGGGGAGTGTAGAGGGTGGGCTGCCCCAGAGAAGAGTGAGGCAGTGGGCTAAGGTGCCATCACTCCGTTCCACGCCCAGTCCTAGGATGCTGGAGGAAGGGACCGGGGCAAGGCAGGGAGACCAAGGAGCAGCCATTGCCAAGTGTGGCTGATGGCTCCATACCAGGGGCTGTGGTTTGAGCTCCTGAGTACCAGAATGTGCCCTGTGGTATGGGGCCAGGTGAGCCAGCCCAGGAGACAGAGTGATAGAGTTGTTAGGTGAAGCAGGCCAGAGCCCAGGCAGGCCTGAGGACAAGAGGATCTCATGGGCACGTAGATGTGTCTGACACAAGGGGCATGAGATGGGGTCGTAGCAGACTTGCTATTTGATGCAGTGGACAAAATGTGAGCAATATGGAGAGAGGCATATGCCCAACACAGTCCCTGGAGATACTGAATCCTGCTTAGCTCGCAGCAGCTCGGGCATTCAAAGGCCTGACATGCATCACCAGGATGAGCTACTTGCCTAGTTGGCTCATCCTCTCCCTTTTTTCAGGGCTACTGGAGGGGACACCTCCCACTCACCCTGCTCACCTGATGCCATCATCTGATGTCTGTCCCCCAGTTGTGCTGTGTAGGTCCCTGTGTACTCATCATTGCCTGGCATGGCACTGCACATTTGTGGGTATTTATTCTCTTTCCTCCACTAGAATGTAAGCCAAAGGGGGCCAGGAGCTATGTCTTGAGCCAGAGGACAAATGTTCAATGAAGGTCACAGAAATCTTTGAATGTGTAACAATGAAGATCCATTTGATGTTTCTCTGAAAACTCAGTCAGACAATCACGAAAGGGCCAGATGAGGCTCTGCACACAGGAGGTGGTCAGTGCACACCTGAGTCCCCCACCCTCACCCCCATGTGTGCCCCACGTGTGGTTGGACTTTCCAGGATCAGTGTAGTTAAGTATTCTCAGCGTAGACTACACCAGCAGGAAGCACACACTTCCCAGGGGGAGATTTCCTACCCGTATGCACAGCAGGGAAAAATAGATACGCATCTTACACTCTATATAGTAGCCGCCAAATAAATGCCTTCAGATGTACACACTTTTGTGTCAAAGCCAATGTGCAGAAATCTTTCTATAAACTGCAAGGAAAAGGGCGCTGGCCCATTTCATCCTCCAGGCCACAAAAGGATCCCTGGAAATATCTCATTTTCCTCTGCAGAGTCTAACATTGTAAAATGTGCCACGTTTTATTGCACTTTTTAAAGGATAATACAACATCATATTTGCAAATGAGGTTGAAATAGTGTGTAAGAACCATGTCCCTCAGTGTTAAGCATTTGCTTTGGTTTTAGAATGGCTAAAGCCATGGTCACACAGTTTACGCCCCAAAGGACCTTTCTAGATAAACCCCAAATTAGTGCAAAGTAGGATTACGTCTTCGAATGTTTTTGATTACTGTACCGAAAGTCTCATATGGTTTTTCTTTGTCAGAGATTTTTTTTTTAGGGGCCATCCCACTGGAAATGAGATTACCAGACCTCTAAAGAGATAAAATAATTATCCTTCCATGGTAGTATGTTTTCCAAAAAGGAAATGATTAAAATATCTTCCAGGAAAACCGATAGCTATTGAAAACTCTAGAAATGATCTGTACGCTTTTAAATGTAGCTCTGGAAGTCAGAGGGGAGAAGTTCCTAATGGTAATCTATAATTTGTAGTGATCACACCACCAAAGCATCTGGCTCTGCATGGATACATTCATGTTTTGTTACAAATTACACCTATTTTTCTTTCACGGAGTCTGATGCAATCTCTCTGACCGCTGCTACTCATGTCCGGAGGTCAGGGTCTGATTCTGTTTTTAAAGCAGAATGATGCCTCTTTCCTATGTTTTCCCCTCAGTCATAATGGAAAGCAGGATGCACCACCATTTCTCTGGCAGAGCTCTGCCATCTGGGCTTGGATTCTCCAGAACAGTGCTTTTCCACGGAGCATCTTCCCGCACTGTATTGGCCTTCCAGGACGGGAAAGGAAGCACTGCCCGCTCCCCAGGCCAAGGCAGAGGGAAGTGGCCTGTGGGGACAGACCTGGACCCAAAGTCACTTCTGCTGAGCTCCTCATCAGCTCAGTGGGGCCTGTAGGCCTGTCCCTTTGTCCCCTGATGAGGATGTCAAGTGCCTTGCCCTCTGTGTCCTGAGCAAAGGAGGGACCTGTCCACCTACGGGGAGGCTATGGCCAGCTGGCTGTCCCTACCTCATTACTCGGCCTGGTGCTAGCCCAGAGGCTGTGGGCTCACAGACCGGGCAGCAGGGGCAGATGTGGGTTGGTCTAAGTCCAGGGTAGTTTCTCAGGCCACTTGGTGGAGAGGGAGGTGTTTGTCAGAGAGATGTGTGTCTTCCTCGGGCCTGTAGTTTCCATGTCAACTGTCTGTCTTTCCCTCTCATGTCCCCCTTCTCTGGCTTTTGCCGCAGCCCTTTGGGTTTTAAGGGTGTGTGATTACTTGGGCTCTCAGTCCATGGCCCAAGGAGACCTCTCTTCCGCCCGCCTCTCACTCAGGCAGTCCAGCTCCTCAGGTTCTCCAGGCCCTCAGAAGCATCCTCCTTAATGAGACCTGTCAGCAGTGTTTACTGTGAGAATTAAAGAAGAGATCCATAGGAACATTTAGCACTGTCCCTGGCACATAATGTACTATCAATAATTAATCATTATTAATTAATAATTAATTTCTTATGGCCTTTTCTTCACAGGCCAGCAGGGCTTTCAGATAGCTCTGTTGCAATCATTTCTCTGCAATTATTATAAAATATTGATAGCCCTCTGATCATGAAACATTTAAGATATTCTTTTCTTGGTTGAGAAGTAAATACAGCATGCTTAAACTAACCCTGGCGATTCTGGCTCCTGCCAACAAAAGGAAACAGTGGCATAAATCTAAAAACAATCAACATGAGATAATTATGTGATGTGTATTGGATTTGGGAATTGTGACATGGCATGATGACAAGGTTTTTTATCTAGCTGTGTTTTGCATGGCCCAGGACTCAAGTAGTTCACATGCCAACTTCATGTGGGGTTAAAGGACACAGAACACAATCTCCTTTATCCAGTAAAGCACAGTGCTTGCAATTGTGTCCTGATTTGGCAATAAAGCATGTGCTGTGCTGTGGGCCGTCTTTCTTGTCACTTTCCTTGTGCCACTTGTCTTCCCAATCGCTTGAGCGCTGGACTCCCTGATGTCAGGCCAATGCCCCCAAATTAGAGAGAACCTCCAACATAGCCAGTTGGTGTTTAGTTTTGCTTTGTTTCAACACGATACATGCTCAATATCTATTCATTTATTGATTGAGCAAAAAAGGAAGGAACTGGGTAATAAAATGGGCTAAAATCAAATTCAAAAACAGAATTAATCCCTTACAGGTATCCTCCTCTGTACCACTCAGCCTTCCTGGCACAGAGTGGTTTAAGAACCACCCTGTCTCTACCTACTCTCAGAAACTTGCAGACCTGCCCTAGCTTCCAGACTGTGGTCTGACAGTAAGTGAGTTGGCAGGAACGTGAATGGGCGAGGAGGGCCGAGGAGCTCTAGCCATGGAGGCTCGTCCCCAGCTCCATGGGGCTTGGTGACTGGGAAGACAGAGGAGGGGTAGGGTCCAGGGTGAAGCAGTGGGCTGAGCAGGGGGAAATGTTATTCTGGGGTAGGGGCCGTGTACTGTGGCTTGAAGCAAGGTTGGGGGAGCCTTGGAAACAGAACAGGGATCCTGAAGTCCATTTCTTCTTGGGCCTCATCTTCATCAACCCATGTAGCACAAGGGCTCTTACAAACGTGCATGTTGACCATTTTTTAACATTTTCTATTTCATAGAATATTCTACTCTGAAAAATATAAAAAAAAAAATGTGGTTCGGTTTCAGTGAACTCCATGCTGTTATTTATAGACTATTTATTATGGAATTTATGGGGTATGTGAATTCTGAACTGTAAAATTCAAGAAAGTGTAATCATAATTATATCTCACTATAAAATACAGTGTGTCGGCCACTACATCTAATCACTGGGGTCCAGGGCCTGCGGCAAGGGCCCAGTTCTGCCATGTACCTTTCATGACACGAGAGGGAGGTCACCTGCAGCCAAATGGCCTTTCCACCTTTGGACTTCTCTGATGCATGATTTATATTTTAGTTTGATTTAATATTTCTTAGCTTCTTTCAAAATGTAAGCTTGCTGATGAGATGCTACACATCATTGACAGGCGAAGCTGTGCTTTTCCACAAACACCCAGTGCTTTGCAGACAATTCAGAGCAGAGTTTTTAGTTGTAGCAGTGACTTCCCATCTGAAGATGCCTTTGTGACTGTGTATGACATAGTGAAACAATAATAAACCAGGGAGAAGAGGACTGTCGTGGACGAGGATATGATTGCCTTAATGGTGAAATGATCTTAGAGATCTTAAAATCTTTTTCCCATTATTTAAGTGAAAAGTTGGTATTAAAGACATTAAGGTACTTTTTTTCCCCCAGGAGAGTTCCAGATAAACAGACTAGTGCCTGGTTTCTTGGCTTTGACTTTTGTCACTTTGGTGCCAGGCATCTATGATCTGTGTGTGAGATCAACCTGAATAGAATCACCGTCCCCACCTTTGACTTGTATTCCCATCTCTCATGTCTCTAAATATGATGGTACCTGCTTTTCTGTGACCAGGGGTCAGTAAATTAAGGTTCTCAGACTAAACATGAACAGCCACCTCTTTTTGTATAGCCCAGGGCCTAATAATATATTTTATGTTTTTAAAAAGATTATAAAAATGTTTTTAAAGAGTAATATTTTGTGATATGTGAAAATTGTTTGAAATTCCATTTTGGGTCCTATAAATAAAATTTCACCAGAGAAGCTTAGAGTGAGAGTTTGCAAGGAGACGTGCGGCCTTCCCACTCTCTGGCCTTTTCTAGACAGTTTGCAGAAAGAATGAAAATGCTACACTAAGAAGAAAAGATGTCTGTGAGATTTCTACCATCTCGGCTTGGCTTGAGAGCTGGCTAGTCAGCGCTCAATCCAGACCTTTCAAATAAAGGCTGCTGCCTGACACAGTCCATCCATGGCCAAGGCTGGATCATACCAGAGACTCTGTCAGGTGGGCACCAGTGCTAACTGTGGATCTGCCCCCACCTGGAAGGGGACCCCAACCCACCCTCTAGCCAGCTCCAGCTCCAGAGAGCAGGGCTCCGGAGGGCTGTCTGAGACTGTGCGCCCCTTCCAGAGGGTGTGGTTCCAGAGCTGCTGGCTGCTCTTGGCCCAGCCCCGCCTGCACCCACCACAGCACCACAGTGGAAGGGCGTGCTTAAGAGATGGGGATTGCTGGATTCTTCTCTGGCCCTCACACCCTGCCCTCCACACAGCTTTCCCACGGTGAGCGGAGGCGGTAGTGAGGACAGTGTCTTGAGTCCCTGGTGCTGCTGGCACTGGGGTGTGATGACAGAGCAGTTACCACAAACACACCGTCTTCCTTGACACTGATGGCAAATAGCGTGCTCAATTTAAAAAGCCACTTCAGTAAATATTTTCCTGAACTCAGTTTTGCTGAAGAGGAGGACTCTGTTATATAACATGTGGCTCAGGAAAGGAGACACACTTGTTTAACATAAATTATTTTCATAGTTTTTGAACTAAATTAATTCTTTTCATGTTTTCCAGTCCTGAGCAGATTGTTCATTAAAAAACTTATCCATGGCAATGCACAACTTTTTTTTTCTTTTTCAAAGTCAACAAATGGTGACAATAAGCAGGAAAGGAGAAGTTTTTATCAAACAGGTATTCTTTTAATCTTGTGAAGTAATCTTTTCTATTCTTCTCTGTCTTAGAGATTAGATGTTCTTTGTGATGATTTTTTTTTTTACAGGAAACAACATCACAAAAATAGATGGCATAATTGCAAGCAAATGATTTTCACCCTACATCTCAAGTCTCTATATTTTAATTGATGTTTTCTCACTTGGAGATACTCTGTTGGTAAAGCAAGCACAGAGGCACCTGATTCTTCCGACTTTCACATACAGGTCAAAATCAGTTTGTTCTGTGTTTTAGTCAGCTTTTTTTTTTTTTTTTTTTTTGCTGCTGTGACTTAAAGGACCCAACCAGAACAATTGTAGAGGAGGAAAGGTTTATCTAGGGCTTCAGGGGTCTCAGTCCATAGAAGGACACTCCCTTCCTTGGGGCTTGGGGTCAGGCAGAATATCATGGAGGAAGAGTGTGGCAGAGGGAAGCAACTCACATGATGATCAGGAAGCCGGGAGACTCCACTCCACAGATACAAATATATACCCCAAACCATGCCCCCAGTTCCCACCTCCTCCAGCCACAGCCCACCACCTCGGTTACCACTCAGCTAATCCCTATCAGGGGATTAATTCACTGATTGGGTTAAGACTCTCACCACCCAGTCATTTCTCCTCTGAACCTTCTTGCATTGTCTCACACGTGAGCTTTTGGGGAACATCTCACATCCTAACCCTAACATTCTGGATCATAATGTTAAGAGTCTGAGAAGATGCAGCTGTGATGTGTCTTCCTATTTTATAAGGGAGCTATTTCCCTAACAGAAGGGCAGTGCTCCCAGGATGAGAGGGAACCATTCTTGCCACCAACAAAAAGAACATTTCACCCAGGAGACAGCTGTTCCAGGCTCACTCTGGAACAGAAAGCTCCTGGGCTCCATTAGGACTTAGGAAAGAAGGAAGACCAGGGCGTTCAGCAGATAGAAGTCTCTGGGCCATGCCAGCCTCCACCACCAGAACACCTTGAACTGCCCACCACGCAGCTATGTGCCTCTGAGCATGTCCACTTTCTTTCCACACAAGGTTAGATGTGCTACTGCAGTCTAAATTTTTAGAGTTGTGACAATGACTTCGAACTTGACACTGTTTGATAGTTTTTGGCTATAAATATGGAACCTATGTTAAATATTAAGAGGAATTCTATTTCTATTCCATAACCTCATTGCAACCAGAAATTTCAGGAACTGTTCTTGTGCACATGTCCTCCTGTGTCTTTTACGAGATTATCAGAATAGATATCAGAACCCTTCGAGGTTCTTGGTGAGACACTGAAACGAAAGAAACCAAGGCTAAAATCTTTCACTTGTGACCAATTTTTCAAAAGCCATCAACTGCCTTGTCAATATTCCTTGGAATGGCAAACCCTTCTGATTCTGTTCTGTTGTCGGTACCTGCACTGTGTATGGGGAAACTTAAGTCTGAGAAGGAACGAGGGCAAATACACTTTTAACCTTCAGTTCAGGAGCTCCAGATCCCAGCCGTTGGAGTCTTGCTGACTACTGAGCGTGCACCAGCTTGGTGTGGGGCTGCCGCCGCTGATGGCTGGTCCCCACGTAAGGCTTATTTCAGTGTTAAGATCAGGGACGATTTGCTTCTCTGTGAAGTCGTGTCTTCTCCTTTGTAACTCCACACCTTGGCCATGGACCCAAGCTCACTTGAAGTGACAATTACTCAAGTGACACTTGGGTTACTGTTAATAATCTGGACAGGAGAGGCTACTCTAGACATAGAAATGGCAGTATTAATAACGTACTGGTGTTATTTTTTAATAAGTAGCTAGAACTGCTTTGAACTGACACTCTGCTTATGTGATCTGTAGCTAAAACTTCTAAGATGAGACTGGTACATTTCACGGGTATAGACACATGTGCATACACATACACTCAAAAACAGCATAGATCTGCTAGATTGAAAATGTGTGCAATTTGAAAAATGTCTGACTTGACAGGAAAAGAGACTAGCTCGCCCTCCTTCAGAAATAGGACACTATTAAACAGTGAGTGGACCATGTCTCATCCAAAAGTTGGCAAAACGATCCATGAACCAAATCCAGCCCACCACATTTCTGTACATAAATCTTTGATGGAAGGCACCCTGTTCATACATGTTGTATATTGCAGCAGAGTTGAGTGCTTTGACAGAGAATGCGTGGCCCCCAAAGCCAAATACTTACTGTCTGATCCTTTACAGAAAATCTGTCAACCTTGGGTCTAAGCAGATGCACATTAGTATTGGCAGTGACCCTGAGGACAATCTGGCCTTTAGGAAGAAATGTTTTCCAGAATTCATATAAACTTCATTATTTTTGTGATTGGGAGCTTCTTATTGTCTTTCACAGGGAAAAATGAAGAAAGGAGAGACAGGTGAGCAACTGTGATGTTCCAAAAAAGAAAAAAAAAATGATCGAGAGTTCTAGAAGATGATTTTTGAATCATAAGACACCTAGAGAGCCTCTAGGGAGGGGGGGAGTGTATTTTAAAACATGTCCAATGCCCTGTTTTACTAGTTGTACTCATCATTTACTACAAGAAGGATGTGTGTCCTCTAATAAATTAAATATGGCATCATGAATCTGTGTGCAAGGTTCAAACACGCACTGAGTCGAACTACAGAGAGCATCTGCCAGCTGCATTTCCCGGTTCAGATGAAGCCGAGGAATATGCCTCCCATCCTCTGCCAATCTGAAGATCACCGCCCACAAAGCTTTGGTGGACAGTTGGTGAGCAGCTCACAGGATGAGCGATGATGGTGATCTGGTACAGAGGATGCTGTAGACTTTTAAGCTCATTACAATAAGAAATGCATTTTTAAAATGCCAAAAACAACCGCTGGTGTATGAGCAAAGAAAGGAGTTTTAGGCAAGAAAAGTGGTGTGACTTGCGAGGTTGCAGAGCCAGTGGGGAGTCACCAGACTCAGAGCTCTGACCCCAAACCTGTGCTCCTTTCCTTTGTCTACTGCCTTCCTGGGGATTATGAGAACTGGAGTGTGATTATAGGTCGCATGGTGTGAGAGGGTGGGAGAACCAACCAGATGGTGGTCCCATTTGTTACACCCCAATCACACTGAGTTGATGGATTGTTCTGGAGGGACCTGGTAGCTCTGTAACACTGCAGGTTCTCAATATTGAACAGAGCGTATATCTTTATTTAATCAAATCCACCTTGAGGTTTTTTTAATGGAATTTTGCTATTTTTGATAAGTTCTCTGTTGGTTCTCTTGGAATGTGTACAGATGAGCTTGTCATTTTCAATGATATTTTTTTTTGTTTCTATTTCATCATAATTCCCATATATTTTTTTATTTTCTGATTCCCTTCTTATTTCATTTTTCAGGGCACTTAGTAACATATCCAGTAGAAGTGATATTAAATATTCTTGTTTAATATTAAAGGAAATTGGTCTGTTTCTTCATTAAGTATACATTTTTTTCTAAGGAAAGGGGATGATTTTAAAAGATAGGCTTTAATTGGGTTAAGGGAGTTCTCTTCCTGGTTGTGTCTGAGAAAACAGACAGGGAGAACTTGACCCGTGTATTAATGCCTTCTCAGCATCTTTCACAGTAGCAGGACGATTTCCTCCTGTTGACTTTCAATTTGATGATCTACTCCTCTGCTCTAGAGGTGGTCTGAATGTGCCCCCCCACACCCACACCCGGGGTTCCTATGTTGAGCCTAAAGCCCATGGTGACATATTAAGAGGGTGGGAACTAATCTGACGGTAGTTTTCAGAGTGAGGACTCTGGGAGGTGATGGGGGTCAGATAAGGTCAGGAGGGTGCCGTCCCCGACTTTGAATCCCAGTGGCATCATAAGAAGAGAGCAGGAGACCAGAGGAGGCACACACACTCCGTCCCTTGCCACGCGATGCCCTCGCTGCTGCAGGCCTGCCGGCAGGAAGGCCATCAGCAGAGGTGGGCTTTCCTCCTGGAGCCAGAATCCTAGGCACGGTAAACCACTCTTCTTTCTCATGAGATAGCTTTTGTAGTGGCAAAAAATGGGCTGAGACGACTACACAGATTTTCCATGTTAAACCATCATGACACCCTTTGGATAAACCCTATTTGACTCTGTCTCTTTTTTAATGTGCACTTTATTCAGTTGGATAATATTTATTAAGGATTTTCACGTCTACATTTCTACGTGAAATTGGCCCTTAATTTTCATTTCTTACATTGTTCTTATCCTGTTGGGTATCAAGGTGATATCAGTCTTATTAAATAAGTTAGGTTGCTTTTATTATTTGAAGCAACTTGTGTAAAATAAGGATTATCTGTTAAATCTTATTATAATTGGAAAAAATCCAATAAAAACAGTGTAAGAAAAGAAAGTCATGTTTGAGATTACACTGTAAAATGATGTCAGTAAAGGAGCAGAACAATGAAAACAATAATGGAGACTCTCCTGCAGCCCAGATAGGGACCTGGCAGCGTGTGTCCCTGTGTCCACAAAGGGTGGTGAGTTCTATGAATTCACAGCAAGTAAACTCATGAGTGGTTTTAGACTGAAGAAGTAACTTTTAATATTGTTATGATCCTTACCCAAATTCTACAGGAAGAAGAAAGCAATAAACGAGATTTGAGAATGAGAGAGGGTGGAATTATACATGATGATGGGGTCCTTTTTTTACATACATGTATATACCTTTATTTTATTTATTTTTATGTGGTACTGGGGATTGAACCCAGGGCCTCACATGTGCTAGGCAAGCACTCTACCGCTGAGCCACAATCCCAGCCCCGAGGGATCTGTTTTGACACAGTCATACATGCATGGAATATAATTTGCTCCATTTCAAGTCCCCAGTGCCTCCTCTTTCCATCCCCTCCGGCCCCCCACCCCATTCCCCTTCCTTTACTGGTCTTCTTTCTATATGTTTATACAATAGGGGATTAATCCAGAATTATAGAGAACTAAAAAACCTTAACACCAACAACATAATAATAACCCAATCAGTAAATGGGCCAAAGAACAAAACACATATTTCTCAAGAGAAAATATAAATGACCAACAAATACATTAAAAAAATGTTCAACATCCCTAATTATCATTGAAGTGCAAATGAAAACTACCTTGAGACTTCATCTCACTCCAGTTAGAATGGCAATCATCAAGAAAATGAAGAATAATAAACACTAGTGGGGATGTGGGAGAAAAGATACACTTGTACGTTATTAACGGGACTGCAGTGGGGGCTTCCTGAAAAGGAACGGAACCTTCCTGTGACCCAGCTACCCTCCCTGGTATTTATCCAAAAGAACTAAAGGCAGTGAAAGCAGTCATGGAGACTCTCACTGAGGCAGCATACATAGTGGTACAGGCGCATCGATGATTACTCAGCACAATTCACAATAGCCAAGTCATGGAACCAGCTCAGGTACCCACCAACAACAGATGGATGGAGAAAGAAAATTCAGTATATATAACAAGGGAGTTTTATGCAGTCATTTAAAAAAATGAAATGATGTCATTTGCAGGAAAATGGATGGAACTGAAGAACATCATGCTAACCCAGACTCAGACGTCAAGTGCCAGCTGTCTTCTCTCATATGAGGAAGCTAGAGCAAAACAGAGGGAAAAGGGGAATGTTGATCCCAGGAAAATAGAAGGGAGATCAGTGGAGGGGAGGGAGGAATGGGAAAAGGGAGGAGCTGAGAGTGAAACTGGCCCTACCTGCTATGAATTACCACGGTGACATCCACCTTTATATTAATAAGGCATCTGTGTCTTTACCAAGCTCCTCCACGGTTCTCCATCCAGCCACAGGACACTGGCTCTGGCTCATTGGTTTCAAGAGGGAAACAGTCACAGGAATGAGCCCTTCCCAAGGCCGTGATGGCATTCCAGAAAGCTGCCAGTCACGGGCGTCTCCCATCTCAGCCTTGCCCTGGTGGCTCCCTAGCTGGAGGACTGCCTGCCTGCCAAATACAGCCACCTGGTTATTGGGCACTGCAGGGACACAAAGCTCCGCTCTTCACGGCTGTCATTTTGGGGTTTGTCCGTCATGTGGGTTCTTCCTGCCCAGCACTTCGCCAACGTGCATCAGCAGGGTTTCTCCTTTTCTCTCAGTCCTTACAGTTTCAAAACATTGGTCCTTTTGTTACCGCTGTTGACCGGTGACGAGTCCTTGCTTCCCCAATGTTGAAGAATAACACCAAAGAAGCCCGCTGAGGCAAGGTCAGAGTAGAAACTAGAAGTTTATTAAAGGACAGCAGAAAAGACTTCTCCCGGAGGAAGAAGGGGACCCAAGAGGTGGAATCCGTGGAAGGGATGTTGTCTCCCCTTTTTATAGTTCTTTCAGTGATGGAATGTAGGTGGGAAGGCCCGCGGGGTGGGACACAGGTGGGCCAAAGAAGTAATCTGGTCAGGAAGGACTTCTGAGTCAGCACCTTTTTGCTGGGGGCTGTTCATTGACATTTCTTTGAGGTGGACTTTGGCCTAGGGCCTTTTCGGGACTTCATTAACATTCCATGAGTTGTCCTGCGTTTCCCGGAATCATTGCCAGCACGGCCTCCATCTTAGATTTCACTCGGTATTAGACCCGATTTATCTAACTACACTGACTACCTAACTTTAAGTCTGGCTTCACTTTTGTGCCCATTGCCATGAGGCTGTGTCCCGTGTCGCCACTGGAGCATCTTGACTATTCTGCACAGCAGGTGGGCACAGTGGGATTGATAATGTCTGTGTAAGAATTTTAGAGTTGAGGATTAAAACCCATCGACTTTTAGTGGGTTGACGAAAACTCAGTGCTTCTCTTCCCATGACGCTGTGTGATATGGATGCTTACAAGTAAAGGGCTTCCTATATCATGAAATGATATTTGGAAAGCTTCTAGGATCTTAAGCAACCAAAGTCGTTTTAGTTCTCCAGAAAAAAAATCCCAGGTAACCGATTGCTGGTATTCCCTCCATGAAATAGAGCCATGTCACGTGCTATGGCTTCAATGTGGTGCAGGATCCAAGTCTGCAGTACACTTGGGACAAAAGCAAAAGTTAATACTTAAGTAGTTTTTAGTGAATATTGACTTGAAAAAGCTATAGCCAAATATGTCATTGTTCAAGCTTATTTTCAACAGGTCTTCCTTTTGGCATTTTATGATCCCTCTAAACTTTCTTTATAATGTTATCAGACCGGTGGTGGCAATGCAGACCCGTCGTCCTTAACTCCTTCTTGTGAGTATCACTTGAACTAAAGAAACAAGATTCAGAAAAACACATTCTCTAAATATAAACCAGAATCAAATCACATAAGAAAGTAAAATTGTTTTCACTAAAAGATTACATTACATCAGAGCTTATAAATCTCACACAATATTGCTATATTAATACAAAATTTATAATCTCCACCTGCTATCTTCCAACTTTCAATTCTGAAGCTTTTCCACAATAAAATAAATTCTCTTTGCTACTAAAATGGACAGCACTTCTCCATCAAATATACATTGTTTTAGGAAAATACAAGTTTCACATAAAACTGACGCAAAACCTAACAATGGCCATGGTGTGTCTCCCCCCTGTGTCCCTGCTGTGTCTGTGCTGCCCCTCTGCCTCGCCTCTTTCTCTGGTTCCCTGTTTGCTGACCTCCACAGCCTGACCAGTGCTCAGTTAACTGCATTTGACCAACAAGCAAAGCTACCCTTTCTCTAGTTTTCCAAGCAGATGTTTCTAATTAATTCCAGAGCTACTCCTTATTTTAAAATTACTTTTCCTTTTTATTCCATGCCACTTGCAAGGCATTCTGTGATAGGCTGACAAACATTTAGAGGTCTTATGTGTGTGTTTGATATTTCTGCAGAAAATCGAGATGGTTTTAGGATAGGAGTCCATATCTATCTACCAGACTGTTACTTCTGCTGCAAATCCTCATCCGACATGCCTTGAATTGTGTGTTTGAGGGTCTTGTACCTTGAAAGCCCAGCACTCTGCTTTCTGCTCCCGCTGACCTTCTTGACTGATATTATGTGACTGTGTTTTCTGCTTTCTCTCTTCGGAAGCTTTAATTCCTGCTGTAATCATCATCTCTCTCACAGTAAGGTTAAAGGCATGTTACTTGTGCATGTTATTATACAGGTATGATTCTTGAAAAGCTTCTGAAAGACGGTTATGGTCTTGGTTTATGGGGCTGCTGTAGCAGAACACCACAGACGGGGCAATTTTTAACAAGCAGAAATTTATCTGGCTCACAGTTCTGGAGATTGAGAAGCCCAAGACTTAGCAGCCACAGCTGATGAGGGCTTCTTACTTCATGGTCACCTGTTGGCAGGCATCATAGGCGGGGGCAGGCTCATCCTTTTATATATTTAATCAAGTGTTGTTGTTGTTTTTTAAGAGAAACCTTACCAGTTCTCAATGTCCAGTATCTGTAATGGCTCAAGTGGGTAGGAGCCTCGTTCCTCCAGCTCAGCCAGGGTGAAGGAGGATGGTGGGTGGCATCTTCTTATTCCTGAGAGAGCTTGTGTCTACCGCTCATTCCAGGCACAGGACTGTGCTGGGGTGTGGGCCTATTGCAGTATCAGTGGCTAATGGCTATATAATTCTTAGCTACACAGGGAACTTTTCAGCGTAAAAGGGCTGCTATTAACACAGGTTCCTAGGTATCACTGAGGGATTGGTTCCAGGACCCCCATGGATACCAAAACCCCATGTGCTAAAGTCCCTCATGTTAAGCGGCACAGAGTTTGCCTATAACCTGTCCACATCGTCATAGCCTTTAAATCATTTCTAGATAACGTACATTACCAACTTCAGCATAAATTTTATGTAGAAGTTGCCATGCCCTGTGATTCAGGGAAGAGTAGTAACGAAGAGAAAGTGTGTAACCGTTCAGTACAGATGCAATTGTTAGAAATTATTTTGCATCTGTAACTGGTTGAATGTATGGATGCTGAATCCTGGATCTGAGAGCCAACTGTATCTACGCCGAGATGCTGATATAAATCTGGACTGTTCTAAGCACATCGGAATTCAGAATTGTGTACCCATCTCAGACTTGCCTTTCTCAAGTTAAGTTGCTCTGAGTTTCTTTGCTTTCTTTCCTAAATTATAAGGACTAAAGGAGAACACAAAACTCTAATTGAAATTTGGTGAATGTCAGAGACAGAATGTACCAGACAAGTGAGGAGATAATTTTCTTTGTTATTAAAATGGAGAGAACGTTCCTAACCAGAGAAGTCTCAAAGGACAGAAGGGCCCCTGTGGCTAGAAGAGTCAGCTGTGACCCTGAAATCAGAGAAAATCAAGAAGGATGGAGGTGGGCTCCTCTCCAGAGTGGAGGCTGCTGGGCCTCAGGAAACAAAAGACAAAGTGAAGACAGAAATCTACTTCTTTTATATTAGTTGAGTACAAAAGAAAGAAAGAAAGAAATACAGCAAATTGTAGAATAGATGCAATTAGTCTAAATTATAGAGATCAGACAATTGCAAGTAGAAATAAACAGGAAACATTTTAAAATCTATCAACACCTATGACAACAAAAAATAATTGGAGACCTCAAAATACTGACATGTACAACAGATGCAACTGTGATTATCCACCATGGCCCTGGCAGGACAACTCACATGGCCTAGGAGGAGCCTTGGGGTCTGGGCAATATGGAAACCCAGAAAAAAATGAACTAATAAACAAAAAGGACGCGAAGGAAGAGGTGGAGCAAAGGAGGAGCATCCAGTCTTCAGTTCTGTGGGCGGGCAGCCCCAGGAAGTCTAGCGCCTCATCTGTGACAGCCTTAAGGACCAGGAGCAGGGAGGAGTCCTCTTGCCCTGGAGCTTGGCCTCAGTTCCTTCAGAAGCCAGAACCTGCCTGCTTGAAATACCTGCAGCACCAAGGACCCTCAGTGCCCTGGCCAGGCAGTCCCAGCAGGGGTGCCAGATGCAGAATTGCAGTCTTACAGGATTTGGTGACTCTTCCGTCCCGTTTCCCTCCCTGACATCTGCAGCTTAGGGCACACACGTATCATATCACGAATCCTCTATGGTCTGGAAGATCCAGACGCACCAAAACCATTAAAAGCGAGACCTATTTATGGATAATGTATGATGTTCTTTTGCTTTGAAACCCTCTTGGCTTCTATTAGCATAATCAGGGGCTAGTTCAGACTCCCCAGGGAGGGGCTACTGGGATTTTTTTTCTCTCACATTACATGTGAGACATATCCTTTTGGGAAAAACTGAGACATAGCTCTAAAAGACATACATAGAGATGAAGTTGATTTGATCAAACTGAATCAGATGAGGTAAGAAGAAAGTAATTGACTGGTTTATATATCGCCCAGGTTAAACAGATAAAATTCAGAATGAAAAATTCTGATTTTTTTTCTGTGATGATAAGAGAATGCATTGTGTGATGATACAAAGGTACAGAAAGCCTTTCTGATGTTATGTCAAATGTATCCGGATATCTGTGGGATCAAATCATATAAATTATTGAAAATACGGAATTAATCTTTCCATATTTTAAAGAGAACCAAAGGAAGAAGTAAGGCAAGAGAGGCAGTTACTGTCTTGATCTCTACGCCCACTGTCATGTCTGGGGAGATGGCGCCTCAGGTCCCGTGAGATCAAGGCTGCGGTAGCCTGGGTGACCTCTGGTGATAAATACTTTGCCCACTTGTAAAAAAGGTGAGAGACCCAATTTTACCTGCTGCTGACCAGCGAGGCCCCCGCGCTCTGGAACCCATCCCCTCTGGGACTCCAGAGGGCAGAGCAGCCGGCACCCTCGGCCACGGGCAGCTTTTTGGGTCTCAGCAGAGTTTCTCTTCCAGGCTCCTACCTGGGCCGCAGCTCTTATGGAGGGACGTAGACTCCGAGCAGGGAGGAAGCTGTCCCCAACTGCATGCTCAGGGTTCGAGATGTCATCTGCCTTGTGACAGACTACACATATTTGTTGATCAATCAGCAATTAATTTTGACATCTTTAACTCTTCTCAGTGAGACCCTCCCTGATTCCATTTTTCGGATCCTACTGTTGCCCTAAAAGGCCGTTTCTAAGGCTGTAACTGGAAAACTAAGAAGAAGGACAAAGACTGGAGACCTAAAAAGGTGCCCATAAAATGCCCAGAGGCTGAGTGTCATCGTGGGGTCCTAATGCTACCCAAGGTTTAGAATCCCTTTAATCAGAAGGGGAAGTAGTTACCTTCCTCCTCTGGAGGTAGACCTCCGAGGAGGAGGAGAGGGGGCTGTTCACACCCCCTCTGCCTGGGGAAGCGGGACAGTCTCCTTCCAGACCATCTGCAGCTTCTGCTTTTCTACGAAAGTGCCCACCCAGTGCCTACTTGGTGACCGGCGACTCCTGGGCCTTTCTCTGAGAGCTTAATGACAACGTCAAAACCACTATTCAAACGGCCTAGAGACCCCAGCACCGCTGCATGCAGAATCTCCTCAGGGCCTCCGAGAAAACCGTCATCCCTGCTGGCTGTAAGTAATTTGGGGTGCTAAGAAGTGAATAATCAAAATCATTACAGAAACTGGGTTTTCATCCTCCAAAACCGGGTGCCAATCATTCCGCCAACACAGGGGCAATCGCAGCAAGGGACTCCCTTTTCCTAGATGAAGGATTGATAAAGCAGCACCAAAATCTGGAGGCACAAGACACGAGGGCCCCACCCATCCCCCCAGTTTGTCTTTCACTTTGTGAAAAAGCAGGTGAGCTCCTGTGAGCGGGATCCTTAGATGACAGCGATGACGCAATCTGGGGACATGTTTTCCTCGCTGGCAACAGTAGATCTTTTTTTTTTTTTTTAAATTTTTTTATTGTTGGTTGTTCAAAACATTACATAGTTCTTGACATATCATATTTCACACTTTGATTCAAGTGGGTTATGAACTCCCATTTTTACCCCATATACACATTGCAGAATCACATCAGTTACACATCCATTGATTTACATATTGCCATACTAGTGTCTGTTGTGTTCTGCTGCCTTTCCCATCCTCTACTATCCCCCCTCCCCTCC